>NW_022436968.1:6046515-6248723 GCF_009761245.1 Sapajus apella | reverse complement strand
TGTTGCCCAGGCTGGAGTGCAGCAGTGGCATGATCTCAGCTCACCGGTTCTACCTCCCAGGTTCAAGCAATTTTCCTGCCTCAGTCTCCCAAATAGGTGGGATTTCAGGGGCCCCCCCCAAAGCACAGATCAATTTTTTTTTTTTTTTTGTATTTTCAGTAGCGATGGAGTTTCGCCATGATGGCCAGCTGGTATCAAACTCCTGACCTTAGGTAATCCACCCACTTCAGCCTCCCAAAGTGCTGAGATTACAGGCGGAGCCACCACACCTGGCCTCTATTGTCTCTGTAGAAGGCAAGATTTAGATAGGAAAAATCTTGCTTTATTGTAATTTCCCTTATACATTGTTTCTTAGTGAATATTTTAGCGCAAGATAAAATCACCTTGATTTATTTGAAGGGTTTAGTTTTTAAAATATTGATAAAATAAAAACCTTAAGGTTGCCAATATGGTCACACCTTTAAGGCAAAATTTTCCATAGGATAGATTTCCCATGCCAATGTCAAGGGTAAATAGTCTTTTAAATATTGAATGTGACAGCCTATCTTATATAAAATTTAGATAAATATATCTGAAATTTATATTGAAATACATTTAAAAGGAAAACAAAATTATCAGTATCTTCCTGATAATTATATTCAGACTCCAAAAGCCTATTCAAGCTGTGACTTTTAGTTATAAGAAAAGTTCAAAGACTTCAATTCATATTTATCAGTAAGTTGATAATGTCTCGTTTTACATTTTTAGTGAAAATTCTAGCTTCGTGGAAATAAATAAAAAATATTAAATCAAGGAATATCTTTATATAAGATTTGTCTCACATAAACTGTGCAAATTCCCCAAATTTATACAATAGATCAATTAATAATTAACACTTCCAGTCTTTTTCCCTTTCCGTTACAATATCTCTTATGTGTAAATCTAAGCTTTACAATGTTGCCATCTCAGAGAAGAAAATCAGATTAAAAATCAGCTGATCTTTGTTCATACATTTTAAGAATGCCAGGTGTAAGGCCAGGTGATGATGTATGAATCATTCTTCAACCTGGAGAAAACTGTATGATTTTTTAAAATTACATGCTGTGACCATAGATTAACATGATTCCAATCCTCTAATTTCCAGCTTCTTAAAACAAAGCATCCTCTTTCTGCTTTTGCCTCACATCCTGCATTAAGTACTTGTCTAGAATGATGAACACAATAAATTTCAGGCCTGTAGTGATAGTGCTGAAAGTGTTCAGAGCAGAAAGAGAGAGAAAACAATGAAAATGAAAAACATACATTCACCTGGAAACACATTTGAATAGCATGTGTCTTTTGCATAGTAGAATAATTAGTCTAACCCACCATGAGAGGGATTGGGCCTTAAGTTATTTTTCCAGAAGTGATGGTGAATTTGCAATGGTTTATCTACAAACTTCAATTAAGTAGCCTTATAAGTAAAATGAATAACTAAAATAGCAAGTTATTACCAAAGTCTTAATGTGTAGCCCTGGAGCACATAAGCCAACAGGTCCACATTAAGATTCAGAGTGTCAGTCAAAGATTTAATACAGTGGTTCACCAATGTAAATCAGAGTCACCTGGAGAGCTCTAAAAAACATACAGATGCCCAGACCCCATCCAAACCCCCTAGATATTTGGAAAGTAGGTGGGGGTGGGGGGAGCTAGAGGGCTAGAATCTATATTAATCAGAAGATCTTAGGTGATTTTTTATACCATTTTTATCAACACTGATCTGTGGCTTGCTTACTCACTACCACACAGAGTCATGGTCCAAGTATACATTGTGTTAGTCAATATTAAGAATTCACTAAATCTATGAATCTGCCAATGTACATATGTGGAAAGAGATATACTCTTCAAACTAAAGCTTCAGTTTAGTTTGAATAAAAGTTATAGGTGTCAAAATTTATCTAAAGACAATTAGATTAGAAAGCAAAGAAAATGCAGCCTAATATTTAAGTGTCATTCAGTCTTGGCTTCACAGTCTACTCAGAAATGAACCATAACCAAGGTGGATCTAGCCACACAACTACATTTTGTCCATTGAAACCGTAAGATCTAGGCCACTAAAAGTAGCTGACCTTTTTGTTCACTGAGGTAGGGACCATAGGACTCTAATAGTGGTGCTTCCTTATATCTTTCATAGTAGAACTCAATTCAGTAGAGTATATTGCCAGCACCACTCAGGTAAAGGCTACATTTCCTAGCCCCTTTTGAAGCTTTGTATGACCATATGACTAAATTCTGGCCAACTGTAAGTTTAGATGTTTTGAAGACTTTAAAGTCTTCATAAAAGGGAGCAGGGTGGGGAATGGCTCATGGTCTTAGTTTCCCATCCTCTATCCACATGCCTAGAAAGTAATGCAATGGCTGGAGCTTCAGCAGCCATTTAGGACCATAAAAATAAAAAACCATACTGTAGAGATACGGGAGCCAGGAGAGGTAGAAAAAGCTTCAGTCCCTAATGACTTTGTGGAGTTAATATGCCAGCCTTTCACTACCTGCTTATAAGCATTTCTTTATATTTAAAAAAGAAAATCTTTTCTTTTTTTTTTTTTTTTTTGTGATGCAGAGTCTTGCTCTGTCACCCAGGCTGGAGTGCAGTGGCATGATCTTGGCTCACTGCAACCCCCGCCTCCCAGGTTGAAGTGATTCTTGTGCCTCAGTCTCCTGAGTACTGGGACTACAGGCATGCAATATCACGCCAACTTAATTTTTGTATCTGGGGTAGAGACAGAGTTTCACCATGTTGTCCAGGCTGGTCACAAACACCTGACTTCAGGTGATCCACTCACCTCGGCCTCCCAAACTGCCAGGATTATAGGCATGAGCCACTGTGCCCAGCCAAGAAAACATTTTTTTGTTTGTTTAAACGACTGCATTCTGCTACATGTACCCGCTATAAAAATCTGCATGTCCTACAGGATTCATAGTATTTCAATAGTAATGAATTTAAAACAATTTATGAATGAACATATATCTTAGGCTATGTATTCATATTCTGTACTTCCTTTAAAATGATGTCATCCAAGTACTGCTGAGTGTTAACTATCTGCTTCCTCATATTTGTATTGTAACAATGTGATAAATGGCAGACATATAAAAATGCAAGAGACCATGACATATAAGACTGTGAGCCCCTCATCTCCCAGTATGCAAAAGTTAGCTTGGGTCCAGGATATCAGTGTAGGATTGCAACATGATGGCTGTAAATTCATGGTCCATGAGCCAAATACATACTCAGGTATATTTTATTTGGCATATGCAATACCTTCTGAAAATGTTACTTTTGACTGTCTTAAAGTGGGCATGCACTTTCAGTTCTCCACAGGCCCCATCATCCCCTGTTGATGTACAAACACTGGCTTGCTTCACTTATTTATGTTATCTGCCTGGCCTCTGAAAGCATGGAAGTGAAGTTTACAGTATTTGGAAACAAAATGTTACATTTCTGCACCTTCCTTTCTACATTGCTTATCCCATGATGTATACAATGATTCATAACAAAGATTATTTTCTAAAATTAAGTATATAGCTTCTAATAACAAGAATGTATATAGCTCACTAGGTGCTAGGTATTAACTTAGGAATATAAAATATACTGTAAATGCTCTAGTATTTTCCTTAACACAAATGTGGAATCTTTCAACGACTACCACCCCCATGCACACACGCTCTCACCACACACACACACACACACACACACACACACACACACACACACAAATTCTTTAAAAGCTAATTTTGTCATTTTAACTCCCTGATTTTTCACACACACACATACACCCACATAAACTCTTTAAAAGCTAATTTTGTCATTGTAACTCTCTAATTTTGATACTTTAGTTTTATTACTTTAGTTTTAAATAAAGTCAGCCCAACTCCTAAACTTTCTCCTTTCAGTTGCTTATGAATTTAAAAATTCAAATCAGTTCTTGAAACTTAGTGAGAATGGAACTGATTTGGGCTTAAAATGCCTAAAACTATATTTATTTACTTTTATCTTCTCATTCATATGTATTTCTATCAGGCAAGCAGACTCTGATTATATTTTAGATTTCTGGTAAATAACTACAGTCAAGTAAAGGGAAATATACCCTAAAGTCATAAAAGGAAAGAACAAATAAAAAAACTTATTAATACGCACTTACATGCAAAAACAGATCTCCACATTTCCAAGGAGACATATTTGTACAAAATGTAAATATCACATTATGTGACTGTTACAGCCAAAATTTGAAAAAAGTGTACTTGCTTTTCATGTGTGCCTTAGATATTTCTTTCATTTAAAGCATCTGTTTAAGCTTACTCTTCCCCAAATTCAAAATCAAATGGAGTTTCTAAATTCTGACACTTCTATTAAGCTTGTGACATGTCTAAACAGGAAAAAGAAAGTACTGCCAAGTATCCATACAATATCAACTTAAACCAAGATATTCATGGTAAGTAAGTACAACACAAGTTAAGCAGCTCTGAATATACTATATTCTGGAATTATTTTCTCTACTATCTTGAATTAGGGCCATAATGACTTTCTTTTGCTGTTGAATTTTTATCGCTTATATTCTCTTAAGTTGAGAAATAAAATACTGGAATTTTTTACAATACATATGCAAGCAATTACACATTCTGTAAAATCTGATGTTTGGAATTCCATTTTCTGTGCTGTTTGGTTATACTGCGGGATGTGGGCACTGGGGTTGGATTGGAGTTGGGGACTTTTTTGTACCAAGCATCACATTCCTTACATTTATGTCAATTACTATTAAGAAAAATTAAATTCTTCTCATTTTTCAGAAACACCTACAGAGTAATTACAACTATTTGGGAATGTCTTTTATAATATGGCCTATTTCATATACTTTGTGAAACATTCCTTTCATTTATTCACATATTCAATTATTTCCATACTTTATTAAAGTACTTTATTTTAACATAAATTAACAAAGAAAGTGGTACTAAAAGTTGAAAATTAAAGTTGTTTGCTTTGGTGGGGGAGGGGAGTAAGTTGTTCTTTTTAGAGTCAAATTTGCAATTTCTTTTGTAATTTTTCTGTTTTTTTTCTCCTGTTTTCTGACTTTCAGTTTCTATTCAATTATTTTTGCCACCCTTCCAAACAACACGTGCTTTTCATGCCATTATAAAGAAACTCAAAACTTTTTACCTTTTATAAATTACCTCATATTTTAAAAACATAAAATGTAACATAAAAAGTTCTAAGTCTTAGAAAGTGCCCCCTCTATGGGACTCCTGACAGATTGTTGGATATTCATCTCCAGATTCGTATTTTCACTTTTTAAACTTTTTAGAACTTCTGATCTCTAGATTAATTTTATAAACATTTTAGAAGCAAAAACACAGAAGCAGATACTTGTCCTAAAAATACATGCATGTACAAAAGTAATAGAAAAGGTAAGTGAATGTCCAAAGTTTTAAAAGCTTTAGTTTGATGTTAAATAGTTGAGTTGATGAAAATCAATAATGGCTTATTCTAAAAGAGTACATGTCTATATTTGAAAGTGCAACCCTCAAGAGTAAAGACTTAATAGAGGAATCAATTTAAATATTTTCTTATATTCAAGAAACAGCTATGCATTTTTGCTTAACCATACCATATAACCCAACTGTAACATATGCAAATTGCACAGGAAAAAACACTTGGTCACCAGGCAAGATTTATCTTTAAAAAAAAAAAAAAAAAAGCTTCTATCTAGAGGGTAATGTCCATGCAAATATTCCATGCCAAATAAGATATATATATAAGGCATGCTGATTTCCTGCCTTCCGCCAGCCAACTGGGAACCACCACTGTCCTGTTAATCAAGCCAGTAGGGTGGGAAAATACCACTGTTTAAGAAATCTGGCTTCTATCAGCCTCTGTCATGGAGAAACAAATGAGACTGCCTCCCAGTAAGCAAAAGTGATCACATTTTCACAAATGAAAATGGTAAAGAAGTGTAAATTGTTAAAGAGGAAAGAATGAGGAGCCAAATACAAAGAAAAATCAAAGCTATCAGAGTTGCTGCAGAGGTTTTTCTAAACAAAGAATTTTATGAAGCAGCTGAAGTTCAGTACAAAAGACTCCACCCTACCCAGCTTCTGCCGCGACTTTTCCTTGCTCTGAAAACTCCAGCCCACAGAACAGAGCTCCTCTAACTAAAATGTCTTTAATGCTCCGTTTTAAGCATTCACTCGTTTCTTCTTTTAAACTTCCCACTCTCACACTCAGGCAAAAGGATTTATTGTAGGCTTTTCCAGAAAAATTTAGTAGTGTACTCTCTCCAACGGCAAATCTAGAAGCTCCGGGTTTACAAACATCCCAATTGTCTTTCAAGTCGTTTTCCAGGTGCAAATCCGTCAGCCCCCTTCTCAAACTTCAAACCAGAGCCTCCTCTTCACGCTCTTCCTGAGGCTTAACATTCCACCTATTTCCCAAACCGTGCAATAAACACTACAAGCAAAGCAAATGGCAAACTCACCATCCTCGCCTTCTTCCTGGGCTTTTATTGAGACAAATTGCCCTAATAAAACAGTAAGAATGAGGAGAGGTCTTGCTTCCGCCCAGTTTGCCATCATGTCTAAATATTAGACATGTGGGTTCTCCTGAGAGTGAAAAGTAGATTCTGAGGTTATTGTAGCACCATGAAGTCAGCTGTGGGCTCTTCTTTCAGCACCAGCCCCAGGGCAGCCTCTGCAAACCCCGTTTTTCAGCACCAGCTCCAGCACAGTCTGCGAAAACTTTTTTCAAGCGATGCAGCTTTAAATAGGAAGAATGCTGCCTCCACTTCTTTTCCTGCCCCTTTTCAGCTTGTTCAGGCTCATAACCATCCAGTGTCTGCCAAGCAACGGTCTGATTGATGGTAAACAACCAAATCAGAACACGCGTCTCTGTGCCTGAACTTTCCCTATTTCATTTAACTTTTAAGCATAGATGGGGCTTAATAACAGAAACAAACATTTGTTTCTCCTTTCTTTTATTTTTAAGAAAGTCCGTTAAAACAAAAGGGTCCTATTTTCCCCTCCCTAACCTTTCCCCCAGACACACACCCTTTAACTTTTCCCCTATAAGCTGAAAAAGACATTCTGGAGGAAACAGCCTTTTAACCTAGTGATGGTGGGGGTGTTTTTTTTTTTTTTTTTTTAATATGTAGATATTCCAAGGCTTTCTTCTCCACCTTAAATCCTTAAAGAATCACATTTTAACCCTTTCTTTTAACTGAATATGGAGTATTCTTATCCCCTTCTCAGATTCTATTTCCTTTCCCATACTCTGAAAGGGAATTATTAGAATGTTGCCCAGGTAAAGTCCAGGTGAGAAAACCATTTTGGAAAAATGAATTTGTGATACATTGTAATTCGAATAAGAAGGCAGGTCCTTTCCTAACGTCTCCGCATCTCTTATTAAAGGGCCACATCTGCAGGTTCCTCTTGTCCTGGAGAGTTTTACCATGCTGAAAAATAGTCTACTAAGCAGTGCAGAGGAATGGCAAGTTCTCTACCTTTGGATGAAAAAAGGCTTGTTTCTGCCTTTCTTGAGTGGTTCTGCCACTCAACAATTTTGTTGAGTGCACATAGTCCTTTATCTCTGTGCACTCCAATTTTCTCATTTGAGAAAAGGGCTTTACCCTGACCAGTGTACAGGGTTCAGTGACACTAAAATGAGTAGTGTATTATTAACAAAGTTCCAAATTGCAAAGAACTACATAAAATTAGATGGTGGTATTATTCACTCTAAGCCAGTTTTGCAGGGAATATAATAGACTCAGTTGCACATACCTTTTAAAGACAATATCCATGAACTTTTGTGCCACCCTCACACTTGCCAACATCTTAGTAACCTCAGAGAGTTCTATATAATCTACCGTATTTGCCACCTTGAGTCTCCCTAGAATCAGAATTGATGTTCTGTACAATACAAGTGAGTCCATTGTTTATAATTATTCGGCAACAGGTGCCTTGCACTGTGCTAAGCACTGGACAGAAAGGATGACACAAAAGAAATAAAAGACATATTCATCACATTCAAGGAACATATGTAGGTGTTGAAAAACTAAATTTACAGGAAATAAAGATACATAAGCCAGAGCATATAAATATGTGAGGGATGCATTAGCCCAGTAGAAGTTCAGAGAAAGAAGAAATTATAAAATAAGATTAGGCAAGTAAGACATTATTACTACTTTTCTTAATAGAAGAAATCCAAGAACTTTTGCATTTTAGCTTTGAAACTAGACTCTGGATAAATATTCCAGTGGAGGTCAACTATCCCAGTTGTTTCCAGTTTTCTAACCCTGTACCCCTCAGTTTTTATTTTCATTTAGACATATCGCATTTCAGTGACTTCTGTCACCACCACACTGTTCTCGGGGTGCCCTTACACTTAATGAATTGGCTAAGTGAGGATGAAAAACCACCTTTCAGTTAATTCTTTCTAGAATACCTGAGAGAGACTAGGACTTGAAAACCACCTGACGAAATATTCAAAGATAACAGGAAAATAAATAACTGCGGGAGGAAGGAGTTAACCTTTCTCTGAGCTTGCCAGTTCTATTCTACCATGATGCAATTTTAGACCAATACCGCTCTGATATTGAAGGCCTAGCACAATTTTCAGGCACCCTGTGCAGCATTTTTACTGAACTGCAAAACAACAGACATTTATGGAGAATCTAACTCTCAAAACCTATGCTGGCGATACAACAATGATTGGATAAGATTGCAGGACTTGAAAGCAGTCAGTGTAGAAAACACTCAGTGGCTGCTCAGATCAGTAGTTTAGTATCTGTCATTAAAATAGTTATCATCTGTTTGTTAATAAAGTTGTTTTATTAACTATAAACATGGCTTATATAAGAAAGATTAAAACTACAACGCAATCTCTCACAGTTGCCACCAGATTCAGTCACCTCTTCCCACCATAGTGAAAGCACATGGTATGACAGGGGCATAGCAAATATTTGTCAAAAGAGCTGAGGTAAATAAATCTTCCATATTGTCCTTGTGAACTCTTAAAATCTTATTGCTGTCAAGTCATAAATAGCAAAATGTTTTGCAACTTGGGCTTTTTCTCTGTCTGCTTTTAGGGTCCCACATTACAATTTGGAAAAGACTAAAATATATACAAGTGTGGACCAGGAATGTCTGTTTAATATATGTGGTTGGATTCAGAATCGAGGACAATACCATTTCTTTGCCCTTAAAGAACTAATTATAGGCCAGGCACGGTGGCTCACACCTGTAATCCCAGCACTTTGGGAGGCCGAGACAAGTGGATCACTTGAGGCCAGGAGTTGGAGATCGGCCTGGCCAATATGGTGAAACCTCGTCTCTACTAAAAATACAAAAATTAACTGGGCATCGTGGTGCATGCCTGTAATCCCAGCTACTCAGGAGTTTGAAGCTGGAGTATTGCTTGAACCCGAGAGGCAGAGGTTGCAGTGAGCTGAGATCATGCCAGTGCACTCCAGCCTGGGCAATAGAGCAAGACTCCACCTCAAAAAAAAAAAAAAAAAAAAAAGAAGAAAAAGAACTAATTATAGACCTCACTGCAGCAGTGGGGCACTCAGAAATCTGTCCCAATTCCAGTGAAGCCTATCCCAACAGTATATGTTTTATAATAATATGTGCTAGTAAGTGAATATTTTCTAATTCTCACAGCAATCCTGAAAGATATTTATTATTTTTTTCCAATTACATATAGGTGATTATAGTTCAAAGACATTTACTTGCTCAAGTTTGCTCACGTACTAAGCAGTAAATCTAGAATTCTATTTCAGTGATGTTTGACTCCAAAGTGAATGTTCTCATCCATTTTTAAGCTCTTTTTAGATCTCCCTGACACTCAAACTTCCATTACCACCACACTGTCCCCAGGAGGAGCCTACTTCCGCTTAATAAATGGGCTGAGTAATCACCAAAAATCACCCTTGCGCTACTTCTTTCTATAATATATAAGAAAATCAGTACTTACAAACCACCTTGCTAAACATTCAGGAAGAATAACAGAAAAACAAATAATAAAATTCAAAGATTCTTATATTTCTTCCACCAAGAGAAGTGATAATAATGCCTTACTTGCCTAATCTCATTTTATAATCTTCCCTTTCTCTGAACTTCTGCTGAGCTTAATGCATGCCACATATATTTACATGCTCTGGCTAACAAGAAAAGGTGTCTCAGCGCCCTTTCAGGGTTGATCTCTCCCTCTGCACTCCTCATCCCATTTCTTCACATCTCCTTGAAGATGTGACTCTGTCAGTGTCTCCTTCTCTCTTCTCTACCTTCCACCTTTCTTCCTCTACGAGTACCTTTCCTACAGCCTGTAAAGCTGCTCCTCACCAATAGCCGATCTTTAACATAAAAAAAGAAGGGGAGATTTCCCTTAACCCCACATCTTCTGTGGTCTCATTTTCCCTTCCACTCCTTCCTTCAGTCATCTTCCATTCCTGTATCAGAATCTCATTTCTAGGACTTTAGTATAGATTACACTGCCAGAGACATCAACACCCCTTTGTTAATAAACCCAAAGGTCTTTCTCCTTTCCCCTCCTAACAATTGATATTCTGATTACTCCCTTAATACTGAAAAGCTTTCCATTCATGGCTTCCCTGGTCTCACATATCCTTTTATGCCTGCTGCTTTGCTAGTCAAACTTTCTTTACTAATTCATCTCAGAAAGTCATCTATGCTCTCCAATCTTGTACTATCAGCTTTTTTCTCTTCTTGCCTATTGACTTGGGGTATATTTACTATTAAATTCGATTCCTTGACTTTATTTCTGTTTACATGCTAATGACTCCAAGTCAAGGCTTTCCTCCTGAGCTGCAGACCTATATTTCCAAGTGTCTCCATTAAACATCTCCCACTGCCAAGGCATAAAACTCGGAACCCAAAATGAAACTATGGTGGGCGGATACTCTTCATTTTCCCTAAATCTGCATCCTATTGCTCACCAAGTCCTCTTGATTTTGTCATGCGTTCTTTCATTCACTTACTCCTCTTTCTAAGAAAGCTGACTCCCAGTTACCTACAAAATATAACATGAGTTTAAAATAATAATAATAATAATAATAATAATAATGCATGCCTATTTCTTGGTTCCAATCTTCTGCTTTCCTCTTGTTGTTTTATCCAGAGGAAACACAGATTTTCCCAGACACATAAAGCAGTTTCACACCTCATAATTTTACTCAGGCTCTGACCTTTGCCTGAAGTAACCACCTCCCTGGACTAATTCATTCCCTCATTTAACAAATATTTATTGAGGGCCTATTATTTGTCAGCTTCTAATGAAGGCACTAAGGTTATAGCTGTGAACAACACAGACAAGGTCTCTGATTCCACACAGCTTACAACCATGAGCAGAAAAATCGCAATAAACAAGTAGGTAAATATACAAACAAGGTGATTTTAGACAATTAAATGCCATGAAGGAAATAAACAGTTGATTATTTTAGAGTTGCTCAGGAGTTGGAGGAAGGAGGGATGCTTCAATAGAGCCATCAGTAAAGACCTATTTTAAGGAAGCAACAGTGAACCTGAGACTTGAAATTTCAAAAAAAAAAAAAAATTATCACTGGAAAACAGAAAAGAAGACATTGCAAGCTAAAGAAATAGCAAGTGGGAATGGCCTGGACTGGTGTATGTGTTTTCTACTGCTGCCACAAAAATGACTACTGTGACATAAAACACTAATGTATCATCTTATATTTCAGAAGGTCGGAAATCTGACATGGATCTCATTGGAATAAAATCAAAGTGTTAGCAGGGCTGCATTCCTTCTTAGAGGTGCTAAGGGAAAACATTTTCTTGTTTTTTGAACTTTTAGAAGTTATCTGCATTCCTTGTCTTGTGGCCTCTTCCTCCATCTTCAAAATCAACAGCATAGCATATCCCTGACATGTCTTTGTTGCCATGTTTTTCCCTGACTATATGGCCTGGAAAGGACTTTTAAGAACCCATGTGACAACATTGGGCCCATCTGGATATTCCAGGATAATTTCCCTCATCTCAAGGTCTTTAATAACATAGCCAAGTCCTTTCTGATGTATAAGGTAACATACTCACAGATGCCAGGGATCAGGACAGTAGCATCTTTTGTTGCTATTATGCTTACTACCATAGATAGAAATAAACTTTGATTGTGTAAAAATAGGCAGAAAACCATTATGGCTAGCATGATATGATATAAGATTGGACATGAGGTTTATCCTTAACTCCTTGTTGGTCATGGAGAGGAATTCAAATTTTTTTTTCCTAAATGCAAGGAGAAATCAACAAAACATTGTTACACAAACAAATGATATGCTCCAATATGCTAATTTTTAAAAGATCTGTTGGCATGTGAGAAACATATTATGTGAGGGCAAAGATAGAAGTGGGGACACCAGTTAGAAGTACTTTTAGTCCAAATGAGAAATAATGGAGTCCTAAGAAAGGACAGTGGAAATAGAAAGAAGCAGAGAGATTCAGGGTATATTTTGGAAATAAAATTTCTGCTGGATTATGAAGAGCTAGAAAAAAATGAGAAACTGAGGAGGCCACTTCTGCTGACTGAGTGGATGATACAGCTGGCAAAGCTCAACCATTGCCTCTTCTGACAAACAGGTCTGCTCCTTCATAAAACCCACCACCATGTTCTGAGTAGACCTCTGTTAACATCACACTATAGTTACATGTTTGTTTCCCTTGTCATATTGAAAATTTCTTGAGATTAAAGACATTGTTGGGTACTTTATATTTGCTCAATAGCTATTTATTGAACATACATTGTTTGATAAGGAATCAATAGAACATAATGATTAGATGACCATGAGATGAGTGGCTGTGAACATAAATAAATATAATTCCAAGGTGTCAGCCCTAGAGAACCAGGAAAATGACTGTCCTGGAGAAAGAAATATCTAAGCAAGGAGGAGAAACTAGTAAAAGAGTAGGAGAGCACAGAAATGATTAGGTGCATCTGTGCACATATATGCTTTGAAATAGCAAACTATAATCTTTTTTATTCCTTAAGAGATGGGGTCTTGCTTTCTTGCCCAGGTTGTAGTACAGTAGGACGATCACAGCTCACTGCATCCTCAAACTCCTTGGCTCAAGGAATCTTCTTGCATCAGCCTCCTGGGCATGCATCACCACAATCAGCTATTTATTTAATTTTTTTTGTAGAGACAGATCTCTCCATCTTGCCCAGGCTGGTTTTGAATTCCTGGGCTCAAGCAATCCTCCTGCCTCGGCCTCCTGAAGTGCTGGGATTACAGACATGAGCCACCTTGCCAAGCCAACAAACCCTAATTTTTGAATAGAAAAAGACTGTATATTGTGAATTTACTTTTTTCTCACTGAAGGCACTATGAAAATGATAACCAGAACAACAATAATAATGGTTAGAATTTATTAAGTACTTACTATGTGTCAAATACTGTGTAAGCACTTTATATGTATTAACTAATTTAATCCTAAAATTGATGCTGTGGGGTAAGAGTTATTATATTTCCTAGTCTGCAGATGAGGAAGGAAATTGAGGCTAGTAGAAGGAACTAATTTGCATCAAATTACACATCAAGGAATAACTATTAATAAATCCTGCTCTGAAATCCTAGCTGCACAGTTTTTTCTCTTAACAAGGAAGTTCAAAGAAATTATGTGATGTTTATTTTCTTAGCTTAAGCTCTATCGCTGCTTTAAAAAATTACAATACTGGGAGAATCACTCAAAATGTCTTTATAATATCTTTCCAAGGAAAACAAATGCATGTACCAATGAATTTAATTATCAATGCTATCTATATCCAAACTTTATACATATGTTACCTCTATCTGAAAATCTCTGCTGAAAATATGTCTTTAACATTAAGACATTGTTAGAAGTATTTCCATCTTGTGTTAGAAGTTTTCACCTTCACTTAACATCCTTAGATAAGAATTTTCATTGTAATCCGAATACTTATATTTCAGCTTAGTCATATTTTGAGAAAAAATTTGCATTTTACATTTGAGAATATTGTGCTGTTTCCTAAGGCATCAATCATTACATTTAGAGATGACGGAGAATACTGTGAGCCAAGATCATAAATAATATGAGAGCTTGGCTTGTGCAGCACTCTCCTCTTTACATACTACTCAAGCTCACACATACTCTTTGAGACTTACAATAACCCAGTGAAATCATATGCACTAAGATGATCGCTCCCATTTTACATTGAGATTCGAGAGATTAAGTGACTTGTCAGAAGTTACACAATGTAATGAATGGCCTCCTATATTGGTTTACAAAACCTAGCACTCTATCCACTGTACCTTGATAATCAAACTGCAATTCAAATTTTATGAACTAGGAAGATAGCAACAAAAATGTCTACAGATATGTGGTGGTTATGAGCGAGACAGAGTCCAAATGCTGGTCTCACCACTTACTAGCTGGACAATGAATAAAAAATCACACGTCTTTTCTGAATTTCAGTTTTCTCATCTGCAAAATAGGGATAATGATATTACCTACATCACTGGTAAATGTTGTAGTAAATGAGGGGAAATTTGTAAAACTCTTGGAACAATTTCTGACATAAAGGTAATATTACATAAATGCTGATTAAATGAAAATAAGAAACTGTGTTAGCCTTTCTTCTAAAAAACCCCATTTAATTTATCATGAGTTTAAAATGTCACTATTAAAATTTGCTTAATCATCAAAAACTCAGGTTAACTAGAGGAAGTTTAATCATGTATCACACTATGCTCCACTCACCCTCTCATTCTGGTTTTTTTTTTTTTTTTTTCTGTTATGTTTATTGAAATGTGGTTTACAAAAATTACATTTTTTTAGGTGTACAGTTCTTTGAGTTTTAACAAATGGCACCAAAGTCCTCCTATGCCAAATGAGTATGCTATGCTCCACGGCCTGCTTTTAAAAAGTTAAAGGCCTAAGAGTCTGGTTGTATCTCAACAAATAAGGAGTCATTCAGCTCATCATCATATAATCATGGGATCACCATTACAATTCATATGATTTTTTTTCACTGCAAAAAGTTCCACCATTTGGAGTCAATCTCTTTCTTCCATTCCCATCCCTGGCACCACTAATCCGGTTTCCATTTCTTTAGTTTGCCTTTCGTGATGTTAAATAAATGAACTCACACCATATGTAGCCTTTTGTGTCTGATTCCAAGATCCATCCATGCTGTTGCATGTATAAGCAGTTCATTCCTTTTCTTAAAGCTTTTATGTTTACATTTAAAAAATTCATTTCCTCATTCTTAACCATTCATCCATTAGTTATTTTTTAAGCCTAATAAATCTTGAAACATGGATGATTGTTTGTATTGGAATAGACAATTCTCTGTAGCTAAATTGAGAGTCCATGAGTCAAGGCTTCCCTTGAGAAAAGCTTTTTAAATGACAGGACTAGACACAGGCTACAAAGGGGAAATTGTCCAGAAGCGCAATGGCACCAAAGACCTCCTGTACCAAATGAGTGTGCTATGCTCCACGTCCTGCTTTTAAAAAGTTAAATGCCTAAGAGTCTGGTTGTGTCTCAACAAATAAGGATTCATTCAGCTCATCAGGATCTGAGTTCTAGCATTGTTCAGTTGACAATTATGTGGCGGTTAGAGGTCTGGGAAATGTGTCTTTTCCTGGTATGGAGAGGGCAGCACAGGGCAGGGAAGTCAAAGTGATATATTTTTTCATATTCAGTAAGCCTGTCAGTGTTTTGTTTAATACTTTAAAGACTCCTGTGTGTTACAGAAAACTCTCTTCTACTCCTTCAGTAAAATCAATTCAGTTTTGCAGATTTATAGAATTTTCTGTCTTTGAGAGATGAAAGGAGTTTTTTTATAAATTGGCCCTTGAGAGAAAAATATAATTTTATATATATTTGATATTTTAAGTACCATTTCGGTTGTATTTTTGTTTTACAATGTATTTTTCTGTCCAGTATTTGAATGAACTAATTGCACTAGCTCTCAACATGCCAAAATAATTCAATACCAGATTATTTGAAAATACTTTTTAAGAAAATCTGAGTAATAAAAGTATTCATCCCTATCTACTTCTCCTGATATAGATGCATTAAATGGGAAATGGCCAGCAGTGATCAAGTCTTGACTAATACTGAAAAGCAGAAGCTCGTGCTTATAATCACTGCCATCACAATTCTTTATAGTATGTAAATACTTTAATAATCATGAAGCTAAAACGGCATTATTGATTTAAAAATATATGATGCCCCTGTAATGCCAGTTATTTGGGAGGCCAAGGCAGGAGAATCACTTGAGGCCAGGAGTTAGAGACCAGCCTGAGCAACATAATGAGACCCTAATTCTAAAAAAAAATAATAATCATCATAATAAAATAAATTAGCCAGGCATGGCAGTGCATGCCTGCAGTTCCAGCTACTAGGGAGGCTGGGGACTACTTGAGCCCAGGAATTTGAAGTTGCAGTGAGCTGTGATCATGTCACTGCACTCCAGCCTGAGTAACAGCAAGACTCTGTCTCTTAAAAAAGAAAATATGCGTGTGTATATATATACAATTCATTTGAATTAGAATTTCTATTTAAATATCTTCAAGTAATCAATGAGTTCACATTGGCGTAAATACACAAATATGCATTAAGAAAAGCTCTGACCACAGCAATTGAAGTAGTAATTATATATTAAAGTGTAGTCAGTATATAGCCAAGTTTTTCATCACAAGGACCAATGCATTAATTATACTGCTTAGAAATCAGCAACAATACGTACATTTGGCACTAATTATTATTAAACGAAAACATGTACATATCCATACACTAAAATATACATGCAAAAAAGAGTTAGTAAAGGAGTAATTCATAAACTTGATTTTTAGTAGGTTCTTAAATTATTGCATCTACATCTGAGTCCTTGACACCCAAAGGTGTCAAGGATCCTGTGAACAGTTACTACAAAAAAGAGGGGTCATTCTTAATACACAGTAAATACTAAAGCAGGTTTCATTCACCAGTTGGAGAGTGTGCTATTTTAATGGTTTTTTAATGTATGTGAGTGATATCATCTCATGAGATTTGAAGGAACACATGGATTTCATTTTGTTGTTTTACATTTATTTTTGTTTTCTCTGGAATAACTGCAATCAGAAGATATTATTGGATGAGAGAGATTTTATAAATGTGTCTTATCTTCCCTTTCAGCATCATCTTCATTTCCGTCATTTTAGAATGAAAGGAATCTTGAAAATCCATAAATACAATACACAGCTAAAACACTCAAGGGACACTTAGAACATTTGGTAATTTGTCTTCCTGTTAATTTACTTAAAAAAATTTATACACATTTATTTGTAAGAAGAGTTATTTTATTAATTTAGGCTTCTAATCAATCTCTAAGGCCCAGCAGTTGGCTCAAGAAATCATAATGTACTTAGTTTCCTAGATTTTTCTTGTATTCTCAATTTTTATAAATCTATTAAAAACTCTCCAAATAATTTGGATATTGAAATTATCAGCAGCAGGAAGAATTAAGAAACTACTGTACTCCTAATGCATGAGCATCAGCCATCATACCCTTGTTTCAAATGTGACTTATTCGTCCTAATATGCTCATCCTACTTAAGATGGGGTTTTTGGTTTTAAAAATTATATTATTTATATGCAAATCAATGTAATGCACATTTGTTAGAGAGATGACTTTGAGAATGCAAATATCTACAGGACATAGTCCTGGCCCACCAAGGGTTTACATGGTTTGGTGGTAATAGATGCAATCTAACACATAATAAAGGAATGAATCTCATGATACACATAGAACAATAGGAGAACAGGGTATGGTAAAAGGACTTGAAGTCACAAGGAATCTGGAAAGAAACTCTGGATATGACAGGATTTAAGCAGAGCTTCAGAATATGCATAGCACTCCAACAGAGATTGCCTGAAGGGAGATTAGGGAAACCATAAACAAAACAGACTAACAAACAGAACACCACTCAGGTGTCTTAAGGAAATTGTTAGTAGCCTAGCAGAGTTAAGACATAGGTGGCTCAAGGCTACAACAGCAGGGACTGAAAATCTAATATTTTCAAACTCTAAAATGAAAGCATGTTGAATTTACAGTAAAGGAGGTAAGAAAAATGCCAGGAAATATTTTAAAAGCTAACTGCAATAGGCTGGGTACGGTGGCTCAAGCCTGTAGTCCCAGCACTTGGGAGGCTAAAGGTGAATTACCTGAGGTCACGAGTTCCTGACCAGTGTGACCAACATGTTGAAACCCTGTCCATTACTACTAAAAACACAAAAATTAGCCAGGCATGGTGGCGGGTGCCTGTAGTCCCAGTTACTTGGGAGGCTGAGACACAAGAATCACTTGAACCTGGGAGGCAAAGATTTCAGTGAGCTGAGATTGCACCACTGCACTCCTGCCTGGGTAACAGAGCGAGACTCCATCTCAAAAAATAATAAAAAAATAAATAAATAAAGCAAGCTAACTGCAATAAATCTTAATCTTAACAACTTTTGTCTTTTAATGATCTGGCCAGCATTTCCAGATAATTTATGTATTTATCATTATATTTCAGAGTACTTTAATTTTTTTATGATTTTGCTAAGGTAATAAAATACTGAACTGGATTCTTCAGGATGCTGTCTTGATGGATGCACATAGAGACATCAATAATGTCCCCATATATTTACTCTTGTAAAAAAAGAAAGAAGAAGGAAAGAAGGTAAGAAAGGGGAATGGCAGTTGGAATCTGTTGGGATGGCAGTTGGAGTCTGTCGGGATGGCAGTTGGAATCTGTCGGGATGGCAGTTGGACTCTGTTGGGATGGCAGTTGGCCAGTCCTGGGCCTCAGAGTCTGCCCATGGGAGACCCCATCAGCCTGTTACCTTTGCCTCCAGGTAGGAAGAAAGTAATCTAAGGATTTGTGCAAGTCTGCATTCCTAGGCAAGTTTGTGTAACTGATGCCAAACCGAGGAGGAAGGCTGTGGAAGAGGCTGTGGAGGCCTGCTCACCAGCCCTGGGCTGTTGGCCAGAGACTCACTCCCGCTCCTGCCTGTGACTCAGCATTTGACAGTTAACTGGTATGGCAACATTATATGGCTTTACCGATGAAAAAGTGAAGGCATATCTTTCTCTTCACCCCAAGGTATTAGATGAATTTGTATCTGAAAGTGTTAGTGCAGAGAGAGAGAGGAGAAATGGCTGAAGAGGGAGAACAACAAATCAGAAGATGAATCAGCTCCTGAGGAAGTCAGCAGGTACCAAGATACGAATATGCAGGCAGTTGTATATGAACTAAACAGCTACATAGAACAACGGTTGGACACAGGAGGAAACAACCAGCTACTCCTCTATGAACTGAGCAACATCATAAAAGTAGCCACAAAAGCTGATGGATTTGCACTGTACTTCCTTGGAGACTGCAATAATAGCCTGTGCATATTCACACCACCTGTAAGGCTGGCTGCCTCCCCCGAAGTTCGGACTCGCCCATCTCTCTCCCCGCTTGAAAATTACATTATCAGAATATGTCCATCATCTAGCTCTGCCTTGGAAATCCCCTCTGCACTTGGCACCTAGCCCGCCTTGGAAATCCCCTCTGCACTCGGCA
Organism: Sapajus apella; assembly: GCF_009761245.1. NCBI lineage: Eukaryota > Metazoa > Chordata > Mammalia > Primates > Cebidae > Sapajus > Sapajus apella. The sequence continues at coordinate 6,229,134 of NW_022436968.1, read as the reverse complement.
CCTAATCCCACCCTTGGAAATCCCCTCTGCACTCGGCACCTAATCCCACCCTTGGAAATCCCCTCTGCACTCGGCACCTAACCCTACCCTTGGAAATCCCCTCTGCACTCAGCACTTAGCCCGCTCACCAGAAATCCCACCAATAGCAGCTCATTCCATCCACATCCTGTTTCTCCAAATCCAATCAAACGCCTTCGCTCCCTATAAAACCCCGCCCCTGAGAGGAGTCAAGCACGACTTCCCTGGCCCCTCTCCCCGGGACCACAGAACCTCGCCTGGGAGCTGAATAAATTGGCATCTAATTTTCTTGTGCTGGCCTCAGTTTCCTCATTTTTAACTCAGCAATAAACCTACAGAGAATAAACTTTACACCACCTAGGATAAAGGAAGGAAAACCCCGCCTCATCCCTGCTGAGCCCATCACCCAGGGCACCACCATCTCTGCTTATGTGGCCAAGTCCAGGAAAACACTGCTAGTAGAAGACATCCTTGGGGATGAACGATTTTCACGGCGTACTGGACTGGAATCAGGGACTCGCATCCAGTCTGTTCTTTGCTTACCAACTGTCACTGCAATTGGTGACTTGATTGGTATTCTTGAGTTGTATCGGCACTGTGGCAAAGAAGCCTTCTGTCTTGGTCACCAAGAGGTCGCAACAGCAAATCTTGCCTGGGCTTCAGTAGCAAAACATCAGATGCAGGTATGCAGAGGCATTGCCAAACAGACTGAGTTGAATGACTTTCTACTGGATGTATCAAAAACATATTTTGATAACATAGTTGCAATAGATTCTCTACTTGAACGCATAATGATATGTGCAAAAAACCTAGTGAACGTCGATCGTTGTGCACTTTTCCAGGTAGACCATAAGAACAAGGAGTTATACTCAGATCTTTTTGATATTGGAGAGGAAAAGGAAGGAAAATCTGTCTTCAGGAAGACCAAAGAGATAAGATTTTCAATAGAGAAAGGAATTGCTGGCCACGTAGCAAGAACAGGGGAAGTCCTGAACATTCCAGATGCCTACGCAGACCCACGCTTTAACAGAGAAGTAGAATTATACACAGGCTACACCACGCAGAACATCCTGTGCATGCCCATCGTCAGCCAAGGAAGCGTGATAGGTGTTGTGCAAATAGTCAACAAAATAAGTGGTAGTGCCTTCTCTAAAACAGATGAAAACAACTTTAAAATGTTTGCCATCTATTTTGCTTTAGCCTTACGCTGTGCTAATATGTATCATAGAATTCGTCACTCAGAGTGCATTTACCAGGTAACGATGGAAAAGCTGTCCTACCATAGCATTTGTACTGCAGAAGAGTGGCAAGGCCTCATGTGATTCACCTTTCCCGTGTGTCTCTGCAAAGAAATTGAATTATTCCACTTTGACATTGGTCCTTTCAAAAACATGTGCCCTGGAATTTTTGTCCATATGGTTCATCGGTCCTATGGGACATCCTGCTTTGAGCTTGAAAAGCCATGTCGTTTTATTATGTCTGTGAAGAAGAACTACCGGCAAGTTCCCTATCACAACTGGAAGCATGCGGTCGCTGTAGCGCATTGCATATACACCATACTTCAGAACAACCACACGCTTTTCACAGACCTTGAGCGCAAAGGACTGCTGATTGCATGTCTGTGTCACGACCTGGACCACAGGGGCTTTACTAACAGCTACCTGCAGAAGTTCGACCACCATCTGGCAGCTCTCTACTCCACCTCCACCATGGAGCAGCACCACTTCTCCTAGATGGTGTCCATCCTCCAGTTGGAAGGGCACAATATCTTCTCCACCCTGAGCTCCAGTGAATATGAGCAGGTGCTTGAGATCATCCACAAAGCCATCATTGCCACAGACCTTGCTTTATACTTTGGAAACAGGAAACAGTTGGAGGAGATGTACCAGACTGGATCACTAAACCTTAATAATCAATCACATAGAGACTGTGTAATTGGTTTGATGATGACTGCCTGTGATCTTTCTTCTGTGACAAAACTGTGGCCTGTTACAAAATTGATGGCAAAAGATATATATGTAGAATTCTGGGCTGAGGGTGATGAAATGAAGAAATTGGGAATACAGCCTATTCCTATGATGGACAGAGACAAGAAGGATGAAGTCCTACAAGGCCAGCTTGAGTTCTACAATGCTGTAGCCATTCCCTGCTATACAACCCTTACCCAGATCCTCCCTCCCACGGATTCTCTCCTTAAAGCATGCAGGGATAATCTCAGTCAGTGGGAGAAGGTGATTCGAGGGGAGGAGACTGCAACTTGGATTTCATCCCCCTCCGTGGCTCAGAAGGCAGCTGCATGTGAAGACTGAGCCCTGATCACCCAACACACTGTCCCACCTACAGATCCTCATCTTGCTTCTTTGACATTTTTTCCTTTTTCTGGGGGGGTGAGGAGAACCTACACCTGGTAACTGGGGTGCAGACCTCTTCAAGAAGGTAACATCAAGTAAATAAGTCAAGCAAAGGACTTCCTACCAGTCTCTTCTCTGAGGCGTCATAGACACTGAACAACCAGGACCACCCCACGTTCAGAAATCAGCTGGCCAAGTGACTCCATTTGACTTGCAAACCAGCCTTTTCTAATAGGCTGATATTGCTGAGGCCTTAATGGAAAAGGCCTTCCTTTTTCATTAAGTAGTACTTCTGAGGAATTACTACTTCCTCAGAAGGGGTACTTTTCCATTGTATCTTTCTAATAAAGATTGCAAATAGTTAAAAAAAAAAAAAAAAAAAAGGAAAGAGAGGGAGAGAGAAAGAAAGACAGCACTTCTACTACTCTGCATGGTTTATTTATTGTAGAACCACGCCCATATATTTGCTTCCAAAAGAAGACATAGCTCAAGAAAAAATGTGGATGAATCAGTAACCATACATAGATGTGAATTCTGCTTTTCACATAACAACTTCAACCTATCGTCCAGCTCATACCAAAGTAGTCATCCTTTTCAGCAGCCTGCGTCAACATAGCAGAGAAGTGGAAAATACACATAGGTAGGTCCCTCATTTGTTTAAATCTGTGAGGGTTACCAGATCTTTAAAGAAAAAGGTTTACTTTAAAGACAACATATAGTTCTAAATTCTAAATCCTGAAGAAAAGGAAATGAATACCAATATAATCAAAGTAATTTTAAGTTTAAAAAAAGGAAACAAAAACTAATCTTGTCTCATTGTGTCATTAAGAACTTGAAGTGTGATATTTATGAAAGGACTATTCTACAGAATATTCTCATTGGAAGTAAGTCTTTGGGAAACATGAGGTTTGTTCATGAAAGCCTCTCACTAACCACTTTACATGAGGACAACCCCATAGGTCCTTTAAGTTCAATTTCTTATTTGCAAAATGCAATGATAAAAGCCCCTTAATATTTCTGAGTATTGTTACAGGAGCTATTCATGAATAAGTTTTGTAAATTCTATAAATTAATAAAGCATGTTGTCATTCTTATTACTTTACTTATTTTAACTACATATAAAGAGTGATTGTATAGGCCCCTGCCAGATGCTGGCCCCTTGATCTTGGATTTTCCAGCCTCCAGAACCAGGAGCTAATAAATATCTGTTCATTATAAATTACCCAGTCTCAGGTATTTAGTTTTAGTAGCACAAAACAGACTAAGAATCAGTGAGCAATGCAGTGTTGCTTGGTTTGGCAGGGTTCCCTTCAAACTGTCTAAACTCAGAAAGATTTTCCAACTTTCCTGTTAGAGCATTGATCTAACAGGATGAACTAAAAGGAGAACAAGTTTGGAGGGAAAGAAAAAGAAAGAATAATGAGGAAGACAGTCTAATATCCTTCTGGGAAAAAAATAGACATTTCATTTGCTTAAAAGTAATATACAAAATCAAAATACTATTTATTTACCACTCGTGATCATAAGAGCTTCAAATACATATACTATAAATGATCTTTTTTAATTGAATGGCAATAGCAAAGATGACATTTGTTGATCCTAAGTTTTTGTTTTGAAATTGCAAAGGACTTTCACAACAACACCCCACTGAACTGTCTCAACTGAAATGGGTGGCACAAACTTCATTTTATAGATAACATTTAGCTAAGAGGGATTAAATAGCATGCAAAAATTACACAAGTAGTGAGCAAATCACTCAGGACTCAAACCCAGATCTGACTTACAGTTCTTCCTCTACTCCAGAGAAGGGTGTAAGCACCCTTGGATGCTCCCAAGACAGCATTTTCTTGGGGAGAGAGGATAAGTTTATGAGATTCTTCCTTTTCCAACTACACATCTGCATAATGCCAGATCTTAGCACGTACTTTAACCATAAAAATTTATGGCAATAGATTAAAATCAGACGCAATCATGAGAATCCTGCTGTATTCTATTAAGCCAGATATTAAAGAGATTTTCAAAAATAATGCCACTCTTCTCATTAATAGTTTGGTTTCAATAAATATAGTTATTTTCATAAAATGCATTATTTATGTTAATATGTAATGGATATATTGTTGTTATTTTAATAAATTAATAAATGTTTAGAAGTCGTTTTTTTGGGGGGGAAGAAAGAAAGCAAGAAAAAGAAAGAGAGAAAGCAAGAAAAAAAGAATGAAAGAGAGAAAGAAAGAGGAAGAGAAAGAGGGAGAGAGAACGGGAGTCTTGCTTTATTGCCCAGGCTAGAATGCAGTCTAAAAATGGGTATTAAAAACCTCTTTTATGCCAGTAATTGTGCTTAACAATGGAGACAGGAAGGAATAAGGGAGGAAAATAACAAACAAGCAGCCGATCAATATTTAATTTAAACCTGTAAAATGCTGTGCAGTTACTGAGGAGTGATTTACTTCCAATTATGTAGTCACTTTTAGAGTAGGTGCGATGTGGTACTGAGAAGAATGTATGTTTTGTGGATTTGGGGTGGAGAATTCTGTAAATGTTTATTAAGTTTACTTGTTCCAGGTCTGAGTTCAAGTCCTGGATATCCTTGTTAATTTTCTGTCTCGTTGATCTGTCTAATATTGACAATGTGATGTTAAAGTCTCCCACTATTATTGTGTGGGAGTCTAAGTCTCTTTATAAGTCATTGAGAACTTGTTTTATGTATCTGGGTGCTCCTGTATTGGGTACGTATTTAGGATCATTAGCTATTCTTGTTGCATTGATCCTTTTACCATTATGTAATGTCCTTCTTTGCCTCTTTTGATCTTTGTTGCTTTAAAGTCTATTTTATCAGAGGTGAGAATTGCAACTCCTGCTTTTTATTTATTTATTTTTTTGCTCTCCATTTGGTTGGTAAATCTTTCTCCATCTCTTTGCTTTGAGTCTTTGTGTATCCTTGCCTGTGAGATGGGACTGGATGCAGCATACTGATGGGTTTTGGCTTTTTATCCTATTTGCCTGTCTGTGTCTTTTGATTGGGGCATTTAGTTGATTTATATTTAAAATTAATATTAATATATGTGAGTTTAATGCTGCCATTTAATGCTAGCTGGTTGTTTTGCCCATTAATTGATGTAGATTCTTCATTATGTTGATGCTCTTTACCTTTTGGTATATTTTTGGAATGGCTGATACTGGTTGTTCCTTTCTATATGTAGTGCTTCTTTCAAAAGCTCTTGTAAAGCAGGCCTGGTGGTGATGAAATCTCTGAGTACTTGCTTGTTCACAAAAGATTTTATTTTTTCTTCACTTATGAAGCTTAGTTTGGCTAAATATGAAATTCTGGGTTGAAAGTTCTTTTCTTTAAAGATGTTGAATATTGGCCCCCACACTCTTCTGACTTGTAGGGTTTCTGCTGAGAGAACTGCTGTGAGTCTGATAGGCTTCCCTTCGTGGGTAACCTGACATTTCTCTCTGGCTGCCCTTAGCATTTTCTTCTTCATTTCAACCCTGGTGAATCTGATGATTACATGCCTTGGGGTTGCTCTTCTTGAGGAATATCTTTCTGGTGTTCTCTGTATTACCTGGAATTGAATATTGTCCTGCCTTGCTAGGTTGGGACAGTTTTCATGAATAATATCCTAAAGAATATTTTCCAGCTTGGATTCATTCTCTTTGTCACATTCAGGTACACCTATCAAATGTAGATTAGGTCTTTTCACATAGTCCCATATTTCTTGGAGACTTTACTCATTCCTTTTTACTCTTTTTTCTATAATCTTGTCTTCTTGTTTTGTTTCATTGAGTTGATCTTCGACCTCTGATATCCTTTCTTCTGCTTAGTCAATTTGACTGCTAAAACTTGTGCATACTTCGCGAAGTTCTCATATTGTGTTTTTCAGCTCCATTAATTCACTTATATTCCTCTCTAAGTTGTCTATTCTTGTTAGAATTTCGTCAAACCTTTTTTCAAGGTTCTTAGTTTCTTTGCATTGGGTTAGAACATGTTCTTTTAGCTCACAGAAATTTCTTATTGTCCACCTTCTGAAGCCTGATTCTGACAATTCATCACACTCATTCTCCATCAGGCCTTGTTCCCTTGCTGATGAGGAGCTGTGATCCTCTGAAGGAGAAGAGGCATTCTGGTTTCAGATGTTTTCGGTCTTTTTGCGCTGGTTTCTTCCCATCTTTGTGGATTTATCCACCTGTCACCTTTATAATTGCTGACTTTTAGATTGGGTCTCTGAATGGATTTCCAGCTTGTTGGTGATGATGTTATTTCTGTTTCTTTGTTTTCCTTCTGCAGACGCCCCTCCCCTACAGAGCTGGACCTTCCCAGGTTCAGCTGTGCTTGCTGTGAAACTCTCAACTGTCAGCATTTCCAATTGCTGGTTTTTGTGGGGGTAGGACCAGCCGAGCCTGATCATCTGGCTCCCCTCCTCGGAGCCCCCTTTTTTTCTTTTCCTAATTGAACGGTGGATTCTCTCCCAGGTGCCCCAGTTGCCTGCCAAAAAGGTGCCAGGATCTATGCAATTTCCCGTGTGGTGACTGCGCCGGCTGAAACAGCAGCACTGAGATTCATGGCGCTTTTCTGCCCGGGAATCTCCCAGTCTGGCTCCCCGCTTCGGTCCCCTTTTCAATCAGCTGAATGGGTGACTCTGCCTTCCCGGAGCTCCAAATGCCAAGTAAAAGGGCCCCCAGTCCCGCATACTCTGCACTGAAAACCGCCACTCTGGGATGCCAGCAAAACAGCCCTGCCGGCGAAAAGAGTCCGCTGGCGACCCGTGGGGCTCCTCCGCTGGGAATCTCCTGGTCCATGGGCAACAAAAATTCATCTGGAAGTCTGGCATCCACTCACTCCCTGTGTCTTCATTGGGAGATGCAATCCTGAGCTGCTGCTAATTGGCCATCTTGGATCTCTCTCTAGAAGTCTTACATTTTTAATTTCTAAAATGGTAAATGCCAATAGATATAATCCACCGCAAAAAGTTATTTGGGTTCTTCAATAATTTTAAGAGTACAAAGAGTTCCTGATACCAAAACAAAAGCCTGACAAATACTGCTCTACACTATGGTCCAAGCAAGCCTATTTCTCATCTACATTTTTAATGTAGCATTAATTTTCAAGTTTAACAAAGCAGCACATGCTTTTCTCTCACCCCTAGAAAATGGCTAATGCAGAAAACATTTTAAAAATCATTTGACTAACAAACCCATCACCCTAATATAATCATTGTTAACATTTACAACATTTATGTCTCTCTGAGATTTCTTTCTCACTTAAGAATACATTTTACATGTAATCTCTTGCTTCACATACTGCTTTTTTTCCAATTAACACTGTGCAAAGACTATTTAATGTATGATGCTACGAATCCTATGTACAGGGCTTTTAATGGCTGTATAATATTTTAATTTCTATCTATAATTTATTTGGTCACTCCCCAGTTGTTAAATTCTTAAGCTGTACCCTAATTTAAAATATTATAGGTAGGAGTGGTGAGAAAAGGCATCCTTCTTTTGTGCTAGATTTCAACAGGAATGCTGCTAGCTCTTGCCCATTCAGTAAGATATTGGCTATGGGTTTGTCATAAACAGTTCTTATTATTTTGAGATAAGTTCCATCAATACCTATTTTATTGAAAGACTTTAACATGAAGGGATGTTGAATTTTATCAAAGGCCTTTTCTGCATCTATTGAGATGATTGTATAGTTTTGTCATTGGTTCTGATTACATGATGTATTACATTTATTTATTTGTGTATGTTGAACCAGCCTGGCATCCCAGGGATGAACATAGTACTGAAAGTTCTGGCCAGGGCAATCAGGCAAGAAAAATAAGTGAAAAGTATTCAAACTGGAAGAGATTAAGTGAAATTTATCTGTTTTCTATTTAGAAATCCCATTGTCTCAGCCCCAAAACTCAAGCTGATAAGCCACTTCAGCGAAGTCTCAGGATACAAAATCAATGTGCAAAAATCACAAGCATTCCTATGTACCAACAATAGACAAGCAGACAGCCAAATCATGAATGAACTCCCATCACAATTGCTACAAATAAAATACCTAGGAATACAGTACAAAGGACCTCTGTGAAGGTCCTGTGAAGGACCTCTTCAAGGAGAACTATAAACCATTACTTAAGAAAATAAGAGAGGACACAAACAAATGGAAAAAAATTCCATCCTCATGGATAGGAAGAATCAATATTGTGAAAATGGCCATATTGCCCAAAGTAATTCATTTATTCAATGCTATTCTCATCAAACTACCATTGACATTCTACACAGAATTGGAAAAAACTACTTTAAATTTGATACGGAACCAAAGAAGTGCCTGTATAGCCAAGACATTCCTAAGCAAAAAGAGCAAAGCTGGAGGCATCATGCTACCTGACTTCAAACTACGCTATACGTCTACAGTAAACAAAATGCATGCCACTGGTACCAAAACAGACATATTGACCAATGGAACAGAACAGAGACCTCAGAAATAACACCATATATCTACAACCATCTGATCTTCAACAAACCTGGCAAAAATAAGCAATGGAGAAAGGATCTCCTATTCAATAAATGGTGCTGGAAAAACTGGCTGGCCATATGAAGAAAACTGAAACTTGACCCTTTCCTTATACCTTATACAAAAATTAACTCAAGACAGATTAAAGACTTAAATGTAAAACCCCAAACCATAAAAATCCTAGAAGAAAACCTAGAAAATACCATTCAGGACATAGGCATGGGCAAAGACTTCATGATGAAAATGCCAAAAGCATTTGTAACAAATGGGATCTAATTAAACTAAAGAGCTTCTGCACAGCAAAAGAAAGTAACATCAGAGTGAACAGGCAACCCATAGAGTGAGAGAACATTTTTGCAATCTATCCACCTGACAAATGTCTAATATCCAGAATCTACAAGGAACTTAAACAAATTTACAAGAAAAAAAAACAGACAACCCCATCAAAAAATGGGCAAAGGATATGAGCAGACGAAAAGAAGACATTTATTTGGCCAACAAACATATGAAAAATAGCTCAATATCACTGATCATTAGAGAAACGCAAATCAAAACCACAATGAGACACCATTTCATGACAGTCAGAATGGCAATTATTAAAAAGTCAAGAAACAATAGATGCTGATGAGGCTATGTAGGAACACTTTTACACTGTTGGTGGAAATGTAAATTAGTTCAACTGTTATGGAAGACAGCGTGGTGATTCCTGAAGGATCTAGAACCAGAAAACCATGTAACCCAGCAACCCCATTACCAAAGGAATGTATTCTACTACAAAGACACATGCACACATACATTTATTGCAGTACTATTTTCAACAGCAAAGACATGGAACCAACCCAACCCAAATGTTTATCAATGATAGACTGGACAAAGAAAATGTGGTACATATACACCAGGGAATACTATGCAGCCATAAAAAGGAATGAGATCATATCTTTTGCAGGGACACGGATGAAGGTGGAAACCTTCATCCTCAGCAAACTAACATGGGAACAGAGAACAAAACACCACCTGTTCTCCCTCATAAGTGGGAGTTGAACAATGAGAACACATGTACACAGGGAGGGGAAAAATACACACCCCGGCCAGTCGATGTGTGAAGGAACAATGGGAGGGAGAGTATTAGGACAAATAGCTAACACATGCAGGGCTTAAAACCTAGATGATAGGTTGATGGGTGCAGCAAACCACCATGGCACACATATACTTACGTAACCTATATATTCTGTACTTGTATCCCAGAACTTAAAGTAAAATTTAAACTTAATTAATTAATTAATTATTATAAATAATGGAAGGTGGAAAGAGTTTCTAGTGTAATTCCCTATTTCTGGGTGGTAGATGAAGGCACACAGAAGAACTTGTATGCTTTGTTGTGGCTAAGGAAGGATTTGCTAAAGTGACTAAATTGGCTTTAAAATAATGACCATTTAGGTTTACTTATTTATTCTACAAATGATCATTAAGCTAAGATTCAAATGACAAAAAAGTAGCCAACTGTTAGAAATTTACAGGGAAGAAAACTCCAGCAAAACTATATACAAATACATTCGGGCAGGATCTGCTTGATATCTTTAAGGAATAGAGATGACTAGTATGGCCAGATGCTTCAAATTAATATTTTCCTCTTACATAGCAAAGTTTCTCATAGGCTCTTGTTTTTCATCTATTACCCTAACCTTTAATATAGTACATATTTAGATCTAGAAGTATATTACCCTACCTTAAGAAGAGTATGTTACTCTTTATCTTGCCCATTTTCCACCTGGATATTGGTAGAATGAATACACAGGATTTGTTAATATAATAAATATAAAGATATATAAAGACAAAATATAAAAATAATTAATGGGTTGACAAGTACAGAACCTAATCTGGCAATCATTTATGTTTTGCAGTACTGTTGGAGTAACGTGGGATCTCTTATCTCTACTCAGTGATTATTTGATTGTAAGAAATAGACCTTATAAAACCATAAATAATTTATCTTTAACTGGATGGGATATGAATAGCAAAAGAGGAGACATATAGTAGAAGGTACAACTTTTTGAAGAAATCCAGTGGTGAAGAAAAGACAGGGTAGAAAGTTTGGTACAGAGAAGGGATGGACAAGAAAAAGTTGTATTTGTTGGTTTCAGACATAATGAACGCAGCCATTTATCAGATACCTTCATTAGTGATGTATCTGAGAAATCAATGTAATCAATTTCTGAATACAAAAATTGTTTTCATAATAATGAAAATGTGAAGTTAATAGTGTGAAAATCAACTCTCTCCCTGCCCTTGTAAAACATATGTAAGTTTTCATTTTGAGAGATATAGTAAAGCAATAATAATATGCAATTATTGGAAATGATGGTCAACATCAAGCCACCATTTCTCAATCTGAAATGGAAACTAAAAACTTTTCTCAGTGACAGTCACTTGTTTCATTTCTTCAATTCTAAGTTGGGAAGCAAAAAAAAAGTTAGTAATTTTTATTTTCACACTAATTCTACTTTAATTTAGAATTTTTTTCATCAACCACTTTATGTATTCACACATTCAACCATGCAAATATTTTCTTCCCTAAAACTCTAAAACACTTACTAACCTAAATTGTTAATTTCTCACATTTCATATGCTAGTGTGTACTATTATTTGTCCTTTCATATGATTATGTTTATCGCCTCAGTACACTATGGCTCCTTACAAGGAAAAGTCAAAACGAAACTTTTTGAAACTTTATGTAAGCTAGATTCCAATAAATATGAATAAATGGTCAGCATATGATCAAAAAGCAACACTGGGTACTTTATTAATTCTATTCATGTTTAGCAAAGATTTGTATAACCTATATCTAAATAGTAATTAAAAACTTAAACATAAAAGGACATGGCTATTGCCAAAAAGGGAGCTGTATCATGGAATAAGGTTATAATTATCTATAGAGTAAAATTTATAAAGATATAATACCTTTTAGTTAAGAACTTTAATTGTTTAGAGGGAAATGAAGCATTTATTAAAGTTACAAAGCATATAAAAATGTCCAACATACTTTTGAAAGCTCTTAACTAGGCACAAGAGTGAAAAAAAAGGCATGGTCACACCCACTACAGGCAAACACATGTTCATAACCAAAGCAGAAAGGGACATAGAGGGCTGGTGGTGAGTATTCTCTTCAAAAGCTTATCTTCTCTTTAAAATCTAGAACAGCTCACAAAGTTGTTTGTTTAAGTCATCCAATCACCAAGCTGTACTGTGACTAATCAAACAGTAAAATAAAAGTCAGAACCCTAAGAATCAAGTTATGAAAGCTTGTACAGTTTGAAGTTCTAATTTTGTAAAAATACAGCTAAACAAAATTTTCTACCGATAAAATGTAATAAATTCCCAAAGGAAGCAATATAAGTATACTTGGTTTTCTCATTTTACTCCAGCAGACTTACTCTCCATCCTTCTTTGTACATCACTATATCCTACAAATTGACCATTACAGGTTGCATCAACAGCCACTCTTGTTCTCTGGCTTTTTATTGGGGTTAGGCCAATGGAAAGTACAGTAGGGGATTGAAAGGCAGGAAGAGAATGAGGACAGAGCACTGATTCTCCCAATCCCCTCCTGCCTGCTGTGGTTAGAGAGTGGCTACAGTCCAGTGAAGTAGCTTTTTCCTACAGTTACATCTCCACAGGTTTCAATAACTTCTCTCGTCCTTGCACCTTCAGGCTCAAGAGTAATAAAGGAAGGCCCTGGGTTCCCTTTTTGGTCTTACTTTGATAGCATAAGTAATAAACTTGATGGTATATATAAATAAACTAAACAACGAATCCAAATTAAGAGCTGGAGAAGGAGGCAGAAAGAAGAGGACATGTACTAATTTTCACATCTTTAATTGTTCAAAGTTGTTAGATAATACCTCAAAATAAATATGGAACTAGAGGGCTTTCAAGTTCTGACAAGAAAGTAGGAAACTGATAAGTGAATTACACCCAGCTTAATAATAATTAAATGCCACATAACGTTCAAAATTATAATTTTTCCTTAACCTAGAAGAAAGTTTAGGTTATATGGTAGCTAAGTAAGTTGGATTCTAACAACATGGAAGAAGATAGGATTGCAATAACAATGGAAGGAAAGGAGAGAGAATGGAACAGAAAAAAAATACTTGAAGAGATAATGACCAAGAGTTCTCCCAAATAATAAAATATACTGATTCAAGTACCCCAGAAAAAGCCAAGCAGAATAAATACCAAAGACAAAACAACTGCTTGTATATCTATACTCCTGAAAGCCTTTTTAAAAAAAGAAACCTTTAACACAGTCAGAATTAAGAGATATAATACATGAGGGGGAAAGAATCATATGAAATTTCTTATCAGAAACATTGCAAAACAGAAGACCAATGGCACCGCCTTTGAAGTACTGAAATAATAAAACAATGTCAATAAAAAATTATTTACCGAGCAAGCTACCTTTCAAAATTAAGAAGGAATAATGATTTTCTTTCATATAAACAGTAACTAATTTAATTCCCTACTGGCAGCCCTGTACTAGAAGAAATGTTAAACATAGTTTTTCAGACAAAAGAAATATGATGGAAACCTGGATCTACACACACAAATATAACATCTTTGGAAATAGTTAAGGTGAAGGTAAATATTTTATTTTAAAAACAGAAAAAACTGTATTATTTTTACTCTAAAATATAACTGAATCTCTAAAGCGACAATACTAGCAATTATAGCCTATAAAAAGTTAATTATATGATAAAGGTAGCACAAAAGATGTGAAAAAGGAATTGAAAAATTACTGTGCAGAGGCTTAACAATATATATGATGGTTAACTTTCATCAAAAATGCATATCCTAAAGCCTAGGGCAACCATTAAGTATTAAAAAGAGGTTTTAATAATGAGTCCATAATGAAGATACAAATGAAATAATACAAAATACTTAGTTAATCCAAAGGAGGCAAATTCAACATAGTTAAAGAGATAATTCAAAAACTGAAAGATATAAGTTAAGAAAATATACAGAATACAACACAGGAAAGCAATAAGATGAAAAATATGAAAAACACAAGAAGTAACAGAGATTTGAGTACACAGTACTAGCAAATATCTAATTAGAGTGCTAGAAGAAGGGAATCAAGAAAAAGGAAAAGAGATATTCAAAAAGATAATGGCTAATAATTTTCCTAAGTTGGAAATTACCTTGATCCTAAAGTTAGAGAAATGTAAAAAAAACCTAAGAAGGATAAATGAAAATAAAATAATCAATGAACACATTGCATCGAAACAGCAGCACATCAAAGTATTATAAAAACAGCATGAGGAAAATAAAAATAAATTTCCATGAAAGGAACAATAAATAAGCTAAGAACTAATTTCTCAACAACAATAAAAATTAGAAGGCAGTGAAATTCTCAAGAGATATGGTTTAGGAAGGAAAAGTTATCTTGGAAAAAATATCTGAAGTACAAAAGGAAAACACAAGCAAGGAAAAGTGATATGCATATAGGTAAATCTAAATAATCCACTGATCTTATAAAACATTTTTAAATCTAGTGTGTTAATAAATATAATATAAAACTAAAATTATGTATTGTATATGCACATGATAATAAATGCATATGCACAGAGTTTGAGGAGCATTTTAAGCTCCTGTTTTAGTTGGTAAGAGATTAAAGATATTATTTTTAGGCTGCTAATTTTAATATGCATGTTAAAATAACTATGATAATAATTAATAAAAATTAAAAGCAAAAAATACTATCTAGCAGTGGGGGGAGAAAACAATGTGAACGGTAAAGAAACTGCACTAAACCCCTCCCTGCAAAAGCAAGAGAGTAGGAAATAGGAAAAGAGAAAAAGCAGAATAAATCAAAAGAATAAAATGCAATGTTAAATGTAATTCACAGAAAATATAAATAAATGAAATTATGCAGCTAAAAGCAACAGATTGTCAGACAAGCAATAGAATGTTGAGAATTCTCATGTGCTGAGAAAAGACAGGAGTTGAAATGAATGAAAGAGAGGTGTGGAGACTGGAATAACCTTGACTTACTGAAGACACAATAAGTAAACTGGTCAGATGTGGCAGTCTTCACATTCAGAAGTAGTAGAAATTAATTTCTCCAGGTTTAGAATTCATGTGGTAGAAAACTGTAAGCTACTGAGCAAAAGAAAGAAATGATAATGGTAGTACATAAGCGTGGAGGGTAAATTGATATAGATAGATAGGTTCGAGTGTGAGATTCCACAACTCACTCTGAGGAAGATAATACACTCACTATAGGCATGATGAATTTGAGAATCATGTTTAAAACCATTATCTTTGTTGGCAAGACAGTAGAGATGGGGATAAGAGGATAGAAAAGTGGAATCAGAGACATAAAACTCATTTATTAACCTTTTCCATTTATCAATTTTGATTTCACTACTTATTACACTTAAACTTTCTAATCTGAAAATAAAGTTATTTATTCTTCAAAAGAGTTCTGCTTAACAGTCCACTCTCCCAGAATGATACGAATACTGATACATTTTAAACCCCTCTTCTGCTAAGTATTTTTTCCTATGGTAGAATAGAAATGCATTAAAATGCTAAGAATAAAATTCAAGTTCAGTAACTTTCCATTGATACAGATAAAATATAAATCTGTAACGGAGGCCTTTAATGTATATTTTGGAAAGAAAAGAAAAGATGAGTACTTCACACATATGTACAGGTCAAGGAAATACAATGAAGCTATATCATGACCATAATATAACTGTCCTGCCTTATTTCTTTGCACCCTCCCAAATCTAAAAGTGGCATTCCTTTCAAGTTTTAGCCAAAAAAGCATAGAATGCACTTAAATACAATGTAGTCAAGAACCAAACACCAGAACTCTAACTTATAATCAACACACCCATCCCATAAATACAGGAGAAACTCTAGTGGAGTGGTAGAATTACAGGGAGCAGACCAGTATTTGCTTTGGCAGATGCGGAGTCTGTGCAAATAGGAACACAGCTGTATGCAGAATATTTCAGTGTTTCTAAAACTGCTGAATTAGACATAAAGAAATACCCAAAGTTGCAATGTATCAGCAAGTTTACAGAACAAAGTGCCATTTTGATATTTAAATTTTTTTTTTTTTTTTTTTTACAGAATCTGTCATCTGTACCAAGCATTTTTGTTACCTTGTTAGCTGCAATACAAAACTTACAGCTTCATGGTCGCTACCACACCCTAAGTACATGGTTACAGTTCTCTTCTTATTTAGAGGATTTATTATTTTCCACAAATATATTGCAAACTCCAGAGGAACTGGTGACTATTTAGCCTAAAAGAAACTTAATGAAATATATAATTAGTAACATATGTGTGAAAATTTCAATTAAAGTGAAATATCTCACACTGAAGTTCAGAAAAGCAATGCTAGAAAATTACTGAGAATAAAATTGGAGCACTTAGTCTATAACTTTTCCTGTCTTAGAATGAAGCATTTTTACATAAAGCTCTTTGAATTCCCCAATTTAGTAAATTATGCTATTTTATGGAGAAGCGTAGGTCTCTTTAACATTTCAAAAATTAAAATTAAAAAGAAGTATCATTCCATTCATCAAGCAAGGCTTTGCCACTGGTGTTTGCTAAATGAATGATGACAATATCCTCATAATACCTTACTTCTCTCACTCTTCAAAATTTTTAACACTTATTTCTGGGCTAATTAATCACAACCTACTGCAACCTACATTGTTTCTAAATTAGGAGTTCATGTGTGTCTACTTCCCTACTGATTCAGCTTTAGATCTGTATGACTCCTGTTTCAGTAATTGTTACATTGTCTTAAACACACTTTCAAACTGCTGAATCCATTTCATCTTTAAGCTTTCCTTTCAGCATACTGGAGTATCTCTCTCCTTTAATTCATTTTTCCTTTAGATTTCTGTCCTAATACTATAAAAGTCTGGGGACTTAATCAAAGACTACAAATAGGTTTCATGCTGTGAGTTAATTCCTGATTGATTCATGTAACTGCCTGGAGCATTGTAATGGAAGAGCTTGGGGACAAGTCTCTATCTTGTCTTGGATTCATCAGGTTGCGTTGAATTAATTATGTTTGCTATGGGATTGGAATGGTGGAGCGAGAAGTGGTAGAATATCTGCCATTTATTTGTGACCCTCTGTCTTGGGGTCTCCCGGTGGATATTAATGTTTTACCTCATAAAACTCTAAACTGGCTAAAACTACCACACATCTTTCTGCAGCATTCTCTGTAGTTTTCACACCTGGAAATAGGGAAAGAGACTCCTACCACCATTATCCTAACAACAGTGACACTTCATCTCTGTTTCACTGAAGGATTTTACTGATAGTCACCTCTACATCCCACCATTATGTTGAGGTATTTATAAAGAAGCAAAGAAAAATAATTCTTTCCCACAAGAATATGGAGACTCCTGCCTTTAAAACAGAGCTTATCCTGTTTCCCATTTTGTTAGCCAGAAGAGAAGAAATCTGTAAAGAAGCCAAAATGTCTGAATTAATGAAAGATTTTGTGTTCACTCTATACCAGTCACTGTGCTAAGTGCTTTATGTGGATTATTTCATTTAGACATTTAGTCCTAGGGATGCTCAGTAATGTGTTCATGGACCCAGTGTTGGTGAGTGGCAGAAAAGTAATATGAACCCAGGAAATCAAATCCCAAATCTCATGTTCTTAATTACAATGTGAGGTTACTTCTCTAAATAAGGCAATGGCCACTTCGAGTTTTCAGTAAGACAATGGAACTGAATGTTAATGTTCAAAAACAGCAGTTTATATTTGGCCTTGGGTTAGATTCTTATTCATACCCCACTTGTTACCTGAGTCACTATGAACCACTCTTCCCTTGAATGGAAAATGGAGGTAATGCTCCCTAAATGGTGAAATTAATACGAAGATTAGTAAAGTAATTATCTATAGGGCACTTGGCCCATAGTAAATGTCAATAATTATTACTTATCTACATTCATATTTTAATTTCTTGTGACTCCTATATGTAATAAGACCTTTAGGTTTAAAAAACACAATTTGCTAGAAAAGCAAAAGTAATGATTATATTTTATAAATTAGAAGTTTGTATAACATAATAAAATTAGGATATCACATTTATTAGAAATATTGGTGGAAGTTTTAAGTAATTATTGAACTTCTTATTACCCCACCAAAATCCTGCGTCCTAAAATAAACTGTTTAAAGTAGGAGAGTGATTACCCCCTACCCACTTAGCAAACTGCTCTTAGCATTTCTTAAGTCTGTAGTAAACTTTTTAATGATTACTAGGTGTGTACATCACATAACAGACCAGGAGTAAAGGAACTAATTAGGGAAGAGAAAACTGTAGAGACAGAGCTAGTTTAAGTGAATTCAGGCTTGCTGGTAGACTCCATAGGAAGGATATGTAGTTAGAACTATGTCAAAGCTGGGAAGGGGGGAACCGGGAGGGGCAGGGAGGTACCATAATCACATAAACAAATGGCAGGAGCAAAAGCAGCCAAGACTGAACCAACCAAATGCTGAAAAAAGCTTAAAGGGATAAAGTCAGCAAAGCAGTACATGTACAGCGTCCCAGACCAAATTCTGCAGTCTTAATCTGTTACGAGACTCTTAGAAACCTAAGGGCCTACACTCAGCTGGAATGGAGGGCACAAAAGCTTTCGTGCATCATGTGTGTGCCCTGTAGACCAACTGCATGCTGAGGCACAAATATAGGTTGCCTAGATATCCCTGTATATTGTGATTTGAGAAAATGTAAGAAATTTCTTCTCCAAAATATACCCTGGGATGAACAGAAGTCTGACAAGCTAAGGAGTACTCCCCTGTTAAAACCATGAAGGACTAGGGCCAAGTCTGAAAAACCACTGGAGGAAAGGTAGTTATTTGTCATTTACAACTTACCTAAAAAAGTATTTGCCCAACCTATTTATACTGAGAGCAATTTTGAGGAAGTTGCTTGAAATCAATAAAGTGTAGGGGAACCAGGAAAGGTATGAGGAGCCACAGAGGACGGCAGGACCGTGAAAGGTGTCTTTGGGAGATTCTGATAACAATGTCACATACTTGAAAGTTTGTGTAGAATTAGCCCAAAGTACTCTGATAACTTGTTTCAACTAAATTTTGAGCAGTGATCAAATGAGAACCTGTAAATCCATTCAATGCAGAAGCCTAAACTAAAACTGTTTGTCTTTTAACATTGCTGACAATTTTTATAAATAATTCAAATGTAGATGTTTAGGAATAGCAAATGTAATTTTGTTAACATAACCTTGGGTTTTACGCAAATTAGACTGAAAATGACCATGTCTGCACTTAAAAGACTGGAGAACGTTTTTGAAATAAACCAGTAATACCAATGCATATCAAAAGAAAATTTGGTTTTCTGCTTGGGTATGCTAAACTGGAATTAAATTAGGGTATGTGTATGACTTTTCAAACTTAAATTAGAGGAATGTGAATTGAAGTTTCGCATTATGGTATTTTCAAACATTGGCTGTATATTCTCATTGACTCCTCTAATGTTTTTTTTTTAACTTTTAATACACAAAATAGTTTTGTACCACTGACAGATATTTTTTAAATTATGTCAAAAATAACTCAGGAAAAAAAATTAACAAGTATTTAAGCTTCCATTCTATTAAACATAAGTTACAAAGAACTTGCTTTGTTATTTTACAATTTCAATTAATTCCCTTTAATAGCATTGATGTACATGTACATTCATCAGCCAACAATTCTTTTATCAAGCATCCATTAAATGCCAGTTTCTGGTCTTAGAGCTAATGTTTGCAAAGATCAATAACCTGCCCACAGAAAGTGCCCATGTTAGCTAGTTAGAAAAGATAGTAAATAAATACAATACAATGAAATGAGTATGCTAGGTCACTTGTTCTAGCCAGATTTCTCAAACAGCGTCTCCACATTAGCTGTCTCCATTTTCACTACCTCATTCTTCACTCTACTCCACATGGCAGAGCCATCACTCCACTGAAAAGCATCCTCCTATGATCATTAATGAGGTCACTAAATCCAGTGCAAAAATCTGTATAATTATCTTACTAACCCTCAGTAGCATTCAAAACTGTTGCTAATCCATCCTTTTGAATTTTTTTCTCACTGTTTCTGTTCCTCTCTTGCTTCTGATCACTACTATCTTGCCATTTGGGGTCATCCTCTTTGACATGACTTTTAATTATTAAATTTATTAAAAATTTAGCCACAATTATCTGCTTTGCCTTGCTCTCCTCTCCCACTAAGACCTTAGTTAGAGTGTGTATGCTAGAGATTCCAAATGTATTTCTCCAGTTAGCTATTACTTTTGAGCTACGAAGTAATTTGTGCAACAATCCTCTCAACTCCCCTCTTAAATGTTCAAAGAAATATCACAGTCAACTTGACTAAATCCAAATTCATTACTGCTCCCCTCCAACCCATCCTCCTTTGCCTAGTTAGCCCCTTGTTACCTCAAATTCCAGTTCAAAAGTCACTTCCTCACAGAGCTCAACATAGCAGAAACCACGGAATTTTGTTCATCATTGTACATTGCTTTGCACAATGTCCATTACATAATAATCTATACACACTTGATTTGAATGAACAAACAATCTATAGAAGTACAGAGGAGCAGGCCATAAATTTTGTCCAGAACTCTCAGTTTAATGAAAGAGTTGACTCTTACAGAATGAATAGGATCTTGTCAAATAAAAACGACAGCAGAAGAGGCAACACATGCGAAACAATGGAGGGATAAGATAATTCAGGAGAATGAAACAAGAACTGCAGAGCAAAGGTCATGGTGCAGCAGAGACTGGAAGTTAGGAGGCAGGATAAAGGCAGTGATAAAAATAGAAGGGAAGGATTGAGGAAAGAGCTGAAAAATTAGATTTTGACCAGAGTTTGAGGAATCTGAACTTTATCCTACAGGCAATGAGAAGTCACTGGATGTGAAAGTTGAGAAAGAGAGATAATACGCATTTTAGAAAGTATACTACATTGGTTATTGAGCTATTGACTCTTGTTTCAAATCCACACTTCTCTGTTCTGGTATGCTGACATGGGGATGCTGCAAATCTTCTTTTATCAGCTGGTTCTCCATTAGAT
Source organism: Sapajus apella (assembly GCF_009761245.1). NCBI lineage: Eukaryota > Metazoa > Chordata > Mammalia > Primates > Cebidae > Sapajus > Sapajus apella. Next base: position 6,208,148 of record NW_022436968.1, on the reverse strand, counting down.
TCTTCCAACAGAGGATTATAAAGGGAAACTGGAAGAATGGAAGAAGGGAAAAAAGATTTCCTTTTTCCTGTTTGCTTTGTTTCTTTGTCGACATTTTCTTACCACGGCACCAGAGTTTTTTTTTTGGCTTTCCCACAAATGGCCTCATCTGGCCCCCTCGGAGGTACCAATAGCATGCAGGCAGTGTCCCTTCTTCCAAGTCTGAATCCTGCTTCGTGCGGTCTTTATTTTAATCTTCTACTTTCTGAAAACTCTACCCTCCTGCCTCTGTTCCCTGCACTGTATATGTGGTAGAAACTTCTACAGTTAGTCCTTTTATTTTTTCAGTCTTCTAACAACTGATAATCAATACAGTATCAATACTCTATATTGAAAAACTCAGTTTGGCTTCTGTTGCTCTGACTGGCTCCTGACTGACATAGCCTCTCTACTGTGGATTAGAGAATGGAGTGCTAAGAACTCAAATTAGGAGACCAGTTAAAAAGCTCTTTCAATATTATAGGCAAGAGATAAAGTAAGTCTGTGGCTATGTAAGTGAAGATTTAATTAAATGATAAAAAATAATAATATCTAATATTTCTTAGCACTTACCATATACAGGTACTATTCTAAGTTTCATGATCCCTATGACAGAGGTACTATACTTATTTCCATTTTACAGACAAGAAAATTGAGACCCAAAAAGTTTTCAAGTAATGAGCCCCAGATCACACAGATAGGAATGCTGGAGACAGGATTTGAACCCCAGTCTTTTGGTTCCCAAGTACTCCCTTTTAACAACAAAAAAGGGTTGATTTTCTTGAGGTATTTCTGAGAAAGAAGCAACAATATTTGGACACTAATTCAACAGAAAGGATCGTGGAGAGAGAGAAGTGAGAAAATCTTACAGACTCTTAATTTTGACTGGGTAGATTATGAAGCTTGTAACTGCAGTGGAAAACAAAACAAAAAGATCAGTTTGGGATTCCTAATAGAAAGATTCAGTTTTGAATATTTTGAATTAAAGATGCTTATAAGTGTGATGTCAGCTGAAAGTTAAATTTGAGTTAGGTCCTTTAAAAAAGTTGACACTGGAATTAAAGATTTCAGAGCCCTGAGACTAAAGAGGCTACATGAAGCCATGAAGGCAGATGGTAACGCTTTCCCTGAAAGAGAGGTTAGGGAAAGAGAGTGAGCTGAGTTTTCAGGCTGTTAAATATAAATCTTTCTGGTCCTTTTTTCTACACAAAGAATTGCAAACAGTCTTCAGAAGAAATATATATTAAGCAACGAAATAGAGACATGCAGGATGAAAGGAAATGTATGTGGTATGACACACAAGAAAAGTATGAACTATTCAACTGGTTTGTTTTTCATTTTTTTGGAAGAAACAAAAGAAAAGGAAAAAAAGGATATAGAGTTTAAAACGAAATGCTTTAGTTCCTGACTGAAATGCAGGATCCCCAAGATTGATTATGCTCCTTAGAACGCTTTGGCCGCAGAGACTGGGATGACATCAGCAAACCAATCCCTAGCTGAGGAGAATGAGTCATATTTTCGTCTGTTTTCACTTGATTAAAATATTTTACATTTTTTGAAGCTCAACAAAAAAAAAAAAAAAAAAAAAAAAAAAAAGGACAGAGGAAACCATTTAAAGTGGAAAACTGAAAATCCAAATATGGTGAATTTCTGACTCACCAGAATTGCAGCATCATAGAAACTAATAACTTTGATTTAAAGAGACATTCAAAACAAAAACCAAAAAACGTTCATTCAATAAATAATTCCCCAAATTCCATCAAAGTGCTTTAGGGTTTTCTTTAATGTTTAACTTAATACCAACAGAGAAAACACTAAGAGAAGGTTATCTATAATGTTTTTCAAAGCATGAAGTTAAAATCTTGCCAGCTGTATTTAAGCATCATCTGGTCTTTATAACTTATTTTGTTCAGATTAGTATAAACTTCTGGCTTTGACGGTTCAAATGGATCTAAATATTTGCTTCTCTGGAACAGGGGAGGCAGGAAAAGCAGAGTAAGGGGTGGGACTGAAGGTTTGCTTCTTTATGGATACCTATGCCAAGTAATCTGCAAACAATCCACTTCCTGGCCAATGACTGCTAACGGATTTGCCCAGGAATTTTTTTAACTGTAGCTGTTTATACTGACCTTTATCTCCATTAGCAATTAGAGATTTATAATTAAGCAGACTTCACTTGAAAAAGAAATCCATTACTGCAGACTTAGGCAGTTATTTTTCTACATATGTGAATTATTGTGAGTCTCAAATCATACAAATGAAAGACATCTGTAAATTATGAAGCCCTACATAAACTTCAGTTATGATTTGTTTAACAGGCCAGAACATATAGAGATCATCTAAAAATGGGAGTAACACTGTTTGGTGTTATTTCAAATTAAGAAATCCTGATGCCTTCCAAAATTTCATTGTTCTTTATACTATAATGACATTCATTAAATCTTGTCCATCAGTAAAACTTACCGAGCTCTCCAACAACTAGTAGGTGGGTATCTCTGAATATAATCAAAAAACATATTTTAAAAACTTAAAAAAATTTTTTCTCACCTTAAGTTTAAAATTACATTATACCAAAAAATTAGATGACAAATATCACGGTTAATAATTATTGTCATTATTATTATAGAAAGAGTTAAAGCTTATATATTAAGAATAGTTCATATATATCAATGAGAATAAGGCCAAGAATCCAGTAGAAAAATTGGCAAAACTCTGAACAGGCCACATATTTAAAAAAAATATAAATGACCACAACTAAATAAATAGATAAGAAAATAATTACAAGCTTACTAAAAATTAAGTAACAAAAATTTAAAAACAATGAAATAATATTTCTTACATTTCAGATTAACAAAGATTAAAAATGAAAATATCCAGGGGGGAGCCTGGGAAGATGACAGATACAGTGACTGCATAGTTTTTGGCTCTAGCAGAAACCCTACATAAAAAGAGCAGCAAGAAAGTAAAACCAAAAACCCATAGATAATATTTTTAATGAAACCTGATGGCAATATATGAGGGTGTGGGTACAAACCACCAATACCCTCAAGCCTCCATGATTTGAGAAGCTGTGCAGAAGAAAGCAGAGTAAGCGTATTTGATGGACTTGAGAAATGACAGGACCACCCCAAAATAGCTGCCAGCAAGTATTCACTTAAAAATCCCATAGCCCACTTTGAGATCAATGGCTTAGAGGAGGAGGTGGCACAGTGGGAGGATTATTTTATCACTGGCATTGTTTAGAATCACCAGTGCAGGCTGATAGTATAAAGTAGATAAACCTTAAGTAGTTCATCTGTATTTTTAACTCTACGTAGACAACATGGCCTCCTTCCTGCCTGTACCTGGGGCAAACTGCTTCCACTGCCACCTTTATACCTTGAGATGCCACTGAACTTACTGAAACTAGGAAGGATTTTGTAAAATACAACAGCAAATGAATGAAAAAGGCCCATGAAATGAGTTGGGGCAATCTGTCTCTTGTGAATTCTTAAAACTTATCTACCAGGGCTCTTCTCTAGCATAGGGCCCCACACTGAGATGCCAATGATAGAAGTGAAATAAAAATTGAATGATAGATGGGCAATAGAGACAAAGGAAAAATAAGACCAAGATAAACTGGGTGGCAAGAGGAGGGGGAAACAAGAGAATCAGGAACTCTCAAAAAGTAGCTGCTATAATTTTTAACACTATATATATATATATATATACATATATATATATGTGGTGTTATATATATATATATTTTTTTTTTTGAGATGGAGTTTCGCTCTTGTTGCTCAGGCTGGAGTGCAATGGCACGATCTGAGCTCACTCCAACCTCCGCCTCCCGGGTTCAAGCGATTCTCCAGGCTCAGCCTCCTGAATATAGCTGGGACTACAGGCGCACACCACCACTCCCGGCTAATTTTTTGTGTTTTTGGTAGAGACAGAGTTTCACCACGTTGGCCAGGCTGGTTTCAAACTCCTGACCTCAGGTTATCCACCCACTTCGGCCACCCAAAGTGTGGGGATTACATGTGTGAGCCACCACACACAGCCTTAACACAATATTTTTTTTTTTTTAAATCTTGAAGGGGGAAGTTGTATAAAGTTGGAAAAATCATCTGAACCAAGCCTCTATCTAAAATTTCAGGAAAACAAAATTCACCCAAAAAAATGACCAAGAGAAAAGTATCAAGATTAAATACTATACAAAATTACTATAAGAAAATGGGGATACAGAGAAGAATAATATTCCTATAAACACTGAAAGTATGCCAAAACACATCATAAAAAGATAGACGGTCAGACATTATGTGCCTCTTGAAGAAAGAACACATCTGCTGTGATCTTGCCACATGATTGAATTTAACTCTGATCAAGTCTCTAGATCCAGATGTCAATATGCAGGAAATACAGAGGGAGGAGGAACTGCACCATGACTATGCAAGCAGCAAAATCCAGACTGTGGGAAACTACAGGCTATGGCCTGGGTTCCTCAAATTAACAGAAAGCGAGGATGACTGGAGAGAGAATTTATAGATCAAAAGATTTATGAGACATACCATGCTAAAATAATGAGAAAGAGTGAATCACAATGCCTATGAACACACAGTTGGTGACAAAACCACAGAGAAATACAAGAAAGGGATTGACAATCCCTGGATATTTTTCACAGTTCCTCTGCAGGAAAGTAGAGAGGGGTTGCATTTGGTATGGGACACACAGAAAGGCTTCTGGGTAGCTGGAAATGTATTTCTTGATCTGAGTATAGCGGCAAGGCTATTTGCCTTATTATATTTCATATACATATATATGCATGTATGGATTTTTTTGTATCTGGCTTATATTATACAATGAAAAATGGTTTTGATGGTAGTGCCTAGCATAAACAAAGATGGGGGTAAAAGACACACCTACTTCTATAATTCTATAATAATTTGGGTACATAAATCAGAAAAAAATGTAAAATGGCATATTGAATAGATCAAAAGCCTTCAAAATATAGATAAGCTTATACTCACCTATTCAGCAATTCCATTTCTAGGGATTTATCCCTAAAAATATGAATGCCTGAACAAAGACATATATTATTCACATCCTATTCTTTATGTCCAGGAAAGTAGAAATACCTTAATGTTTAACGAGAGCAGCTTGATTAAATAAATTATAAATCATTCAGAGATAAATTAATATAATAAAACCAGTAGAGACACCTAATTAATGACATAGAATGCAGTCATGTCATGTTAGACACAATATACTATATAAAAACAATACACATATACATATATGTGTATGCATAATTTTCCCCATATACATATAGGGAAAATTCCAAGAAGAAATGATGAAAAATCTTCATAGTTTATTTCTGGGAAGTGGCATTAGAGTAACTTATTATAATTTCCCTATCTTTATTTTTAACATTCATTTTAAAAAGTATGGATTACCTCTGTAATTAGCAAAAGGCAGTTAAAAGTGATTTCTTCCTTTCTGATCAAAAGAGAGCAGTAAGAGGCCAGGCAAGGCAGGGCAGGCAAGACAAAAGAGTTCATGGCAGCCTTGTAGCTTGACTAACCAATGTGACTAATTCTCAGTAGTGAATGGGTACTTTGTTGAGGTACTTTGAAATTCTGTAAAAGGTACTTGTTTTCTTCTATACGCATAATATAAAGAACTCCTTTAGATAAATTTCGTACTTGAAACCTGTGTCCAACTGACATCTATTATTAACAGCCTTTGCCAGGGCCTGATCTAGATATATTTTCCTATGTAATTTTATTATAATCTTCAAGAACTTCCTGTGAGTTAAGTAGTATTATCTTCAGTTTAAAATTGTGATAACTCAGGCTCAAAAAAATGAATAGAATTTCTTATTGACATACAGGCAGTAAATAGCAGATCCAGGATCTGAACCTAGGTCTTCTGATTCATTCTCAGTTGAGTACTTCAAGCTACAGTGGAAACAAATCTATACCTAGCTATCATACATGATAAAAGAAGAACTAGATCTTCTAGGGTGATCTAATCATCCCTGTTACCTGTGACTGTCCCAGTTTGAAAACTGAAAATCCCGTATACTAGGCACACCCTCAATCCCAAGGAAACTGGAATGGCTGGTCACTCTAAGAACATGGCTGTCTGAAACAGTAGTCACTAAGCAGAAGTGTCTATTAAGCACTTGGAAAGTGGCTAGTCTGGATGTAGTCTGCATGCTGTAAGACTAATATATGCATCAGATTTCTCCAAAACGTAGCATAAAAAACAAAATGTAAAATACCTCATTAATAATTTTTATGTTGATTACATGTTGGAATAAGAATACTTGATATATTGGATTAAATAAAACACATTAATTAAAATTATTTGCACCTGTTCCTTTTTACTTTTTTAATGTGGCTGTCAGAAAATTTCAAATTATATATGTGGCTTGCATTTAATATATTACATTATATATCTTTTGGGCAGTGCTACTCTGAAAATATATATATATACATTATACATATATAGTGTTAAATTCATATCTATTTGAAACATTTTGAAAGACTGTTAACATTTAGTTTGCAAACTTTTAGTCTTCTAAAAGTAGTTTCCCTGTCCAGAATTTATCAAAATTTAATTCTACCTCTTTCCCTTTCTCCCGATTCTAAATTTAAAAACTAGCTAAAGTAATTGCTAATGACATAGAACTGTAAGGGAAGTCCCACCTCCCCCGAAATAGGAAACCTCCTAAAATTCAAGTGCTTCTTCCCCGTAACTGGCATAGCAAAAATGTTCATAGGTCCAGATTTTTCTTCTTTTCACCCCTTCTCACTTACCTTGTGTGGCTCAATTGCTAAGCTAGCCCAACTGGGTATCAATAAATTAAATATGCTATTGGGCTTTGAGAAGAATTCGTTCTTCCCATAAAATATAGAATAGTGGTTTCAATTATGTGCAAGCCCTGTAACAAACACTTCTTTGGTCACATTTTTAGCATGTTAAGAAAGCAGGACAAATTATTTGTAAGGTATCAGTATAATTTGCAAAATGAATATAATCATTTTTCTTCTCATGATTAGTACTATGCAATGACAGCTATGTGCAATGATTTGAGGGGCAATAATAATGTCTCAAAGCTTCAACTGTCCCCAAATACCTCCCATTTTAGCCTGGAAATTCCATATTAAGATTCATCCCTTTGAGTCAAGCCACTAATCTCTATTGGCTGCTGTTAGATTTATTCAACAACTCAGTAACTCATTCATTCACTATTCCTAGTGAGCTAGGAGCTTCCTCTAACAGCTAGGTGGTGTCAATTCAAAGGATGAAAATCGAGATGCTTGCTACCTTGGGATTTCAAAATCTCATATATAAATTAAAAATACTATAATTCAATTGATATTATAATCAAGGTTATATCTGTCACTAGGGTGAATTAATCATGTTAAATAGCTGTGACATTGGGGGTAGATAATAGGATTCAAAAAAAAGTATTATAGTCTTAAGGCTAGGTTCACACATTCTGAAGCCAAGCAAATCACAATTCTAATTCTGAACATTGCTACTTATGAGATGTGTGAACTTGGGTGAATTATCTAGGCTTTCTCAGTCTCCATTTCTCCAAAAAGGAAAAACAGTAACTAAATAAGCTCAATAACACCCTGAGCCCTCAGCATTGTCTTTGGAAACACTGCGTATACTCAATAATGTGTGATTTTTATTATAAATGGGTCTAATGAAACCTAAATTTGCTGGAGGGCAGACCCATAGATACTTTACTGAGCAGTGACAAATAACATGAGGAAACTGCAAAATTAGGTGAAGGCAACTCTCTAAAGAGGATAAAAAAGAGAGAGAGGAGGAAAGTGACAGCAAGCATCAATATAAGCATGTTGCATTGTGTCTTCATGATTTAATAAAATAATTCTCAAAAAAACCATTAACACTCTGCTTCATTATTTAAGAATGAAGACTCATTAGTTACAGATAATATGAAACAGTTCCCTACACTTTTTGTATTTATTTACTTTCTGAAGTTAAAAAAGGCATCAGCATCTTGTTAACATAGAAAGATGCCAGGACTAGAGGTCATAAATTCCCTTAAAAGGACTGTAATCCATGTAAAAGCAGAGTGGATTTGCCCTTCTGAGCTCTGGGATATGTCATAGCAATGTGTGCACATAATCATATTTTTAATAAAATCATAAAAAGGAGATATTTTAACTGTAATAAATTAAGGCCACTCTGGCTTCCTTTTTTGTCATAGTTTTCTTTGTGGTACAGTACTGTTGGAGTAGCCACAAGCATTTTGGGAATCCAACTAAGAAGCTGAACTGGGGAAACACTTACTTTTGATTCAGTGAGATTTTTGTGTGTGTGTGGTTCACAGTCCATTACACACATACGTTATTGCTAACAAGCCTAGTGTGGGAATGACATCCAGAAATGCTCTTACTTGTTTTACTGACTGAAGCTGCATTGCAACATAAAAATTCAGGATTAAGCTTGATAAGAAAGCCTAGCAGAGGTGCAGCCTCCAGAAGAGAATTGTAATGTCATTAGTGTAGCTGTGGCATCTCCACGGGTCACCCAGACATGCCTGGTACATTTAGGAGCTTGCTTACCCTGTTCTCTCCCTAGCCTTTTTCTGGGTAGCTTGTCATACACCCGATGAGGAAGAAACTGTGATGATGAAGCTCAGAGCACATTCAAGGTGTCCCACATACTTCATGGAATCACATTCAGCATGTAATATTTCATAGGCAGATTTTCTGGCAGATTTCCTTCAACAGAGAGCTGTTATTGTCATGAATTTGGAATCATGGCCTTTTCATCCATAAAACAGCAGCCATATGGTCACATGCAGAAGTGGGTTTCCGCATGCTCACTCCACCTTTACTGTGACCACTTGTGAGGTTTGCTCAGTGGCTCCCTTTCTGTGATAGCCAAGGATTCTAAGGATGTTATGCTAACAGATACACTGAGGCTTTTGATGACACTTTCCATCTGATAACAACAGATATAAGTTACTGCTATAGGTTTTTATAATGGGTTGAATACTTTCTCCCTCAAATTCATGTTCCCTAGAAACCTCAGCATGTGACCTTACTTGGAAATAGGGCCTTTGCAGATGTAGCTAGTTAAGATCATACTGGACTAAAGTAGACACTAAATCCGATGACTGGTTCCTTTACAGGAAGAGAAGAGAAAACAGAGAGATACACAGAGAGGAGAAGACCACACAGGAGAGATTGGAGGCATTGTATACACACCAGGAAACACAGTTACTAGGAGCCACCTGCTGGGAAGAGGTAAGGAACGATTTTCTCCCAGAGCCTGCAGATGGAGCATGGCCCTGCCAACACCTTGATTTCAAATTTCTAGACTCCAGAACTGAGAGGGATCAAATTTCTGTTCTTTAAGGCCAAAAAAAAAAGGAAGAAACACCCAGCACCCAGGGTTAGAATTTATATATTAATGCGAACATGTCTTATGGTGTCTTGCGATGAAAATATTTGGGTAGCAGAGAAAAGATAAGGTTTAAAATGTATAAAACCAGCAACGACTGTGTGGAAAATTCTTCCAGTCGTCAACTGTGTACAACTGAATTGGAACATTAGGTTCTCATTGATGCCTAGTCAAAATGGAAGTTCTCTACAGTCGACAGTATGCTTTATATTTCAGTGGACACAATGATAAATGCACCCATATATTCTTTTTAGTTTTTTGTGGAAAGCCAAAAAATGAATTTCTCGGACACCACTATTTGAAGGATGAAAACAGTAGTAGTAAAATGCAGAAGTTACTTCAGTGAGTGGAAATGCTTGTTTTATGCATTTTGATATATTAGATCATATTTTAATGTATCTGATTTACCTTATCCTGGCAAAGTCTGGTACTTTCAGAGCAAACAACCCACAAAATTGCCACCGATCCAGCAAAAAAAAATTGCTTGAAAAAGCTAGTGTTACAATAACAAAACCAGTGTACACACATGCATCAGTCAACATATAAAACAAAACAGCAACCATTCAAAAATGCATTTAAATTGCTCTTGGTTATGTGTTAATTTTAAGTTAACATTGTGTAGTTCTCGCAATTATTGATATATCAAAATTAAGACGTAACAGGAAGTGTTCTAGTAGAAGCCAAAAACATTAACATAAAAAAGATTGGTTAACACTCCAGTCAGAATCTTTTCTATATTTGTATTTGTATTTGTCAGGTTTTTACATTCAAATTTATTATTTCATTTTTCATTCTAAATAAATAATTAACTCTCATAGCAAACTTATATTTGTAATTTTGCAGTTCTTTTCTTATATAGAGTCTCTCAAATTGAATACATTTCAGGCCCCACAAAATCTGGAACTACCTTTATATAAGAGTGAAAACTGAATGGAATCATCACATTCATGATGACTGAAGTGAGAAGGTGGAGATTACACTATAAAACATTTAGAAATAACTTAGGTAAAATAGAATTATAGATCCCAGAGTTTCTTATATCATGGTATTTAGAACTCTGAAAGAATCGGGAAAGTATACAATTTAAGCTTCTTATTATAAGGTCTTTGAGATTTAGAAAAGTAAACAAATTGCTTGAGTTAGTGAAATAGGCTGTGTACCAGGTTTGAACTACAGTGTAAGCCTGATGAAACCTCTGGCCAAGCATCTGGGAGCTGTGGAGCCAGGGTCAGCTTCATGGATACGTGACTTGTACAGATAGAGGGCATAGAGGATCCCCTACTCTTAGAAGTGTTCTTTGCTGAGTTTAATACCCTACTGTCATCTTGAAATTCTTTGTAATTTTTGAACAAAGGGGTCCACATTTTAATTGTGCACTGAGCCATAAAATTATGTAGCAGCTCTCCGTGGAGCACAAATGGCCTCTTACATTGTCCCATGTTGGGTAGAAATGCAGGCCTTTATGCCTGCCTGGCTGTCACTAGCTGCAGCTGCCACAAGAAGGACATGATCTCAGGTGGAGACACACACTGCAGCTAAGGCCCACCCTGAAGGAGCTGAGGGCTGGGCAGGACTTTTCATAAAGGGAGATCCAGGCAGTATATCGTGGTGTCCACCACTGTCATAATATCCATTTACTCTATGTGTGTCAACATCTTATCAGAAAACTAAAAATAATTTTGGTTGCCAATTTTCCCCTTCTTCATTATAAGTGTGTAAAGTTTACCAGAAAGTCTGTCATTTTCCAAAGTCAATGTCTTAGTAAGAAAATTCTTTAGAGAATTCAAATTAGTAGGAAAGTATAATATATTTTAATTATATTTTATACTTACAGCTCTAACAAGTTCAGTGTATTAAAAAAAGGATAAGTACAAATGTTCTTCCATGGTTTGAACATATCAATCACTTCCACATTAGCCAGTACGGAAAGAAAATTTTTAGTCTCTGATTTTTTAAATCAAATATCACTTAGATATACATTCCAAATAAACTATTTGAGGTAAAGACGTATTTTAGAAAGATCTTGAATTTAGAGGAATCTGAAAACACATCAACATCAGTAATCTATTATATTTCTCATTTTTTAATTTCAGTGCTTATCTCCTCCCTCTATAATATTAGCTCTCTGAGCTTGGGCTATTTGTCAGTTTTATTCACTGTCACACTTCCAGAGCAAAGAAGAGTGGCTGGCCCATAATAGATATTCAAAAGTCAGTTAAAGAATGAATGAATGAATGAATAAGTAAATCCATAGAAAGTTATTAAAAATCTTTCCAGAATTGCAACTAAAACCACTATCTGCAAATTCACATTTTCACAGTTTACAAAGTTGGAGAGCTGTTATACCAGATCTCAATAGAAATAAAAATTAAAATGATAAGGCAATACTGATACTCTTAAACACTCCGAGTTAGAAAAAATAATTACAGCAGAAACCAGTTTGAAGTTCAGCTTTTGTTCATGGATGATTAAATCTACTCAGAATCATGCTTTTGTTGTAGTCTAATGGTTATCTTAAATAGCTGAGGAAGGTATAGGAAAGTTTTTCTAATTCTTTTCGGAAATGGAGAAAGACCTAGAAATTGTATTCTGTGCTGATAATAAAGCTTGGTTTCTACCTTGCTGCTCAGGACATGATCAAGGTCTTATCATTTAGTAATACATGGGTGCATAAATCCTTGAGGAATGGAGTTATAGTCGGGTTCCAGCATTATTAGTTTCTTGGAAGCTCAGAAATAGACCAAGAAGTCCAGAATGTGGATCTATTCAATATTTAAATCTAAGGATATTTGTCTTCTGAAATATGAATGTGTTCATGAGACAGTTGCACCATACCCCGAGTCCATTCTGAGTCACAGGCCTGAGGCCTCAAAAAAAAATTATAGGCATTACTAGAATTAAGCACTTAAAATAATGCATAACTTTATTTTAGTTGATTCACTTAAATCACTATCATTTTGTTCCTGTTTAACTTTTCCCTTATTCTCAAACATTCTAGTAGGGTAAATTAGTCTAAATGTGCTTCTGAGTTTAAGCCAGATGTCCACAAATGTTAGTGTACATCAGAATCATCTGAGATGACTGAAAAAAATGGAAATTCTTAGGCCCCTTCCTTAGAGATTCAGACTCAGTAGGACTGAGGGTGTGGTCCACATATTAAGAAGTATTAGAGTACATACGTATGAATTTCAAGCCTTGTTGGTGTTGAAATAGTGTTAGAAACAATACTAGGTAGAACAGATAAGAAATATTTAATGAATAAATATGTTATTAAGAATGATTTTTCATAATATGTTTTCCAACCCTTGTACATCAATGAAAAGTATTTTCTATCTCCTGCCAGTGATATCCTACTATCCAGGAAAGGTGCCGGTTCAGGTTTGTTCTACAGAATCGAAAAAAACAGCTGTGTACTAGTAAATGCCAGGACAAAAATGACAGGGTAATTTCCTTCTTAGGCTACCAAGCAGGCTGATCTTCAGAGAAACTAGGCTGGACACTTGAAAAAGCACTTAAGGGTTTGACTCCTGGCCATTGGACTTTGGCCAAGGCAAATCTGCCTGCTTTCCTCCTCAGAAGGGGCAGTTGTGTTTGTAGTTTAGGAGAGGAAATCACTAATGCCCAGTAGAAAGCCTCCCAGAATCCCAACAGTATAACTCTGTTACAGGCTGAATAGAGTACATCACCGAGCATATGAAAAATAGATCTCAAGACTAGAGTAAGCCAGCATTGGTCCTGAAAGCTACTTCACATGAGGCTAGTCTAGTCCCTTATGCTGAGAAATTCTCATTCACCCAGCATGAGTATTCCAGGAGGAGTATGTTAGAATAATTCATGGATAATATTCAATAATATATATAAATTATTTATAATATATATAAATTATTTATTTATATTCAATAATATAAATAAATACTAAATTTCAATTAAAAAGGTCAAATAACTGGGTTTTGTATAAGTCAGTCCAGCTAAAAATGTGCTCCTATATAAATTAGTTTTATTACAAAATATCTTATTTTAGACAATAAATTCTTCAAATAACTTATACAAAAAATCTCCACCAAAATAATTACCGAGTGAAGCCATCATCCAAATTTAACATTTTTTCCTCCTCCAGACTATCTCACTTACAAGAGTTAATGCAACAAAGCCATACACTGAACAAAATTGTATGCAAATAGCTAGCCTGGCCCACACTTGCCTAATACACGTCCACTTCCTGTTTTTCCAAATTCAAATCATTCTCTTCATTCACTGAGTCTCTGTGAACATTAGACCAAGCTAGGCTATTGGAAGCTCAGAAAAAAACCAAGAAGTCTAGACAAAGCTAATAAACTTGTAGAGGAATATGTGTGTTCATGAAAAGACATACCCAAGAATATATATAGCAGAACATTCTTAATAGCCAAAAGCCAGCAACCACCCAAATGTGTATCAACATCATGGATAAATAAATTTATGGTTATGATCATACAGCAATGAAAATGAATGGTCTATACACACAATTATGCAAAAATCTTTCAAACACGATGAGCAAAAGGAGCCACATTGTTATTCCATTCTGTATATTTCTATTTATATGAAGTAAACTTTGGTGTTACAATTCATAATAATGGTTAACTTGAGGTGAAGGAATAGATGGTACTGACTGGAGGGAAGAACTAGGGGAACATTCTAGGTTTCTCACCAGATTCTGTTTACTTATCTATGTCCTAGCTATAAGGGTCTGTTTGCTCTAAGAAAATTGTGTGGGTTGTACACAAATGATACATGTACTTTTCTGTATGCACATTATATTTCAATAAAAAGTTCATTTAAGAAAATTCTGTCACATGTGATACCTCTAAGAAAAATTATATAAAAATATATTAGGTCGGGCGCAGTGGCTCACGCCTATAATCCCAGCACTTTGGGAGGCCGAGGCGGATGGATCATGAGGTCAAGAGATCGAGGCCATCCTGGTCAACGTGTGAAACCCTGTCTCTACTAAAAATACAAACACATTGGCTGGGCATGGTGGCATGTGCTTGTGGTCCCAGCTGCTTTGGAGGCTGAGGCAGGAGAATTGCTAGAAACCAGGAGGCAGAGATTCCCGTGAGTCAAGATCATGCCATTACACTCCAGCCTGGGTAACAAAAGCGAAACTCCATCTCAAAATAAATAAATAAATATATATATATATATATATATATATATATATATATGTAAAAATATGAAGATGAGAGATAACAACAGGGAAGGAGGAGTGGTGTCAAAGGAAGCTGAGAGGGAAAAAAATAAGATGAAAGGATGTTTTCATAAAAATAACTGCCTGTTTCCTGATGTGGAGAGGTAAACTGAGGATAAAATCTAAATTTAAAAAAAGTTTCTTCTCCAATGAGCAAATATATGTCAAAAATTAAACACAACCAAAAAAATAAATGGCACTGAAGTCCCTGACTAATCATGTAAAAAATAAAGTTAGTTCCCTGTCTTACACCAGATGATTTCCCAGAAATAACTTGCCATTTCAATTTAGAGAGAGGTAAAATATAGAACAGGGTATAATAAAATATAAAGGAGAAAACTATTTTTTAAACACTAGAAAATATGGCAGGGCATGGCGGCTCACGCCTGTAATCCCAATACCTTGGGAGGCCAAGGCGGGCGGATCTCTTGAGGTCAGGAGTTCCAGACCAGCCTATACAACATGGTGAAACCCGAGCTCTACTAAAAATACAAAAATTAGCCAGGCGTGGTGGCACATACCTGTAGTACCAGCTACTCAGGAGACTGAGGCAGGAGACTTGCTTGAACCCAGAAGGTGGAGGTTAAGGTGAGCTGGGAACACGCCACTGCACTCCAGCCTAGGTAACAGAGTGAGATTCTGTCTCAAAAAAAAAAAAAATTAATTTAAAAAATAGAAACTAGAAAATATAATTTTGAAGTATGAATAGTAATTCTAAGCATGACATCATAAGATTTTCAACTTCAGAAGTCAAAAATTTCTATGCATCCAAAAACCATTAAGTGAAAGTAAAAAAATTGGAGGAAATATTTGCAGCTTATATGAAAGGCAAAGAGTCAATATACTTAATTTGCTAAGAATTCTTAAAAACCAATTAAAATATTTTAACAGAAAAACAGACAAGAGACACAGCAGGCATGTCACAAAAGAATACAAGTTAATAAAAAATGAATCAACCTCAATGCATATCAAAACAATGAGACATATTACAGTTATAAAATTGGGAAGGATTTTTATATATTAATAAGAAGTATTGGTATAACAGAGATATTATGGGGTATAAATATTAAAACTATCCTGAAGGACAATTAATCAAGCTTAATCAAAACTCTTTATACTGTACATACCACCAGTGCCTCAATGTTGACTTTCAGCAGGGTTCCTAGAGAATCACGAGGAGATGGTTATGTGGTACCAGAGACAGCAGCAACTCTACGATCCAAAAGCTTATTAGAGCTGCTGTTGGAGCAGATGAGGAGCAGGTGGCTAGCCTTCTCATGATCTTTGATACAACAGCAGTTAGTTCCTCCTCACAGATGAGGAGCAGGTGGCCAGGCTTCTCAAGACCTTTGATACAACAGGAGTTAGTTCCTCCTCACAGATGAGGAGCAGGTGGCCAGGCTTCTCAAGATCTTTGATACAACAGGAGTTAGTTCCTAATGAGGCAAAAATTTAAAAAATATTTGTAACAAACTGACCCAGATGGACTAGTTGAAAAATGGCAATCATCTCTCCCATTTTGAATATAGTGATTAGTATTATTTTAACCTAAAAAACTCTTACCACAGCTTAATTTTCACAGTCAGACTCTCAGGGAAATCTGTATTCACATTTAGCCAAACATCAGATTTCTTGTCTTTGTACAGTTTTGCTAAATGAAAAATCTGGTGAGGGCCTGTTTTATTTTCTCATTTACAACAAAGAGAATATAGTAAGTATTTTGGGGGAAAATAGTTTTTTAAGCAAAAAAGGGTATTTTCCAGCTATGAAAAATAAGAATATTTAACTGTTCAAAACCAAAACCAAAAAACAAATAAGCAAACAAAAACCACAATTTCACATATATGTTCTAAGTTGAACACAGAGTATGGAAGCTTTTCTGACTTTTTTTATTTGTATGATTGATTTGTTTTGTTTCTTATACTTTTTCACTTGTAAAACAACCAGTGAGTTAAATGACATGAGTACAGAGCTAATATGTGCTGTCTCTTACTCCTGGGAAGAGACTCTGAAGTTAAACTGCCTGTGTTTAATTCCCAGTTCTTCTATTAATAAGCTGCATGACTTCGAGAAAGTGACATATTTTTATTTCCGTGCATTAGTTTTCACTTTTACAAAATTGGAAAATAAAGGCAATATGACTACAATGCTTTTATGAATATCAAATATCACCACATAAACACTGCAGTTATATCCTGATGCAATAAAAGTGCTTAATAAATAGTATCTGTCATTATGTTTACATTTCCTATTTTCTCTACTACAGATAAAAATCATAGAGCACTATTTGTTAGTGATCACATTCCCAAAAACTCAGCAAACAAAAACATATGTAAATAACAAAACGTAATAGTAAATTGAGGAATGAATGAGGAGTGGCATTAGCAAGATGTAGTAATAAAAAGCACCTCCTTCATCTCACAAAATATCAAATCAATAACAACGTATGGACTAACTCTATCAGAAATCCAAAAACCAGTTAAGAAGCACCTGCATCCCAAGAGAACACAAAAGCAGCTACATCGAAACAAGTAGAAAAAAATTTGCTGCCCTCTCACCATAGTCCCTCTGGCTGGCAGAGCACCATGTGATTAGAAGGAAACTACCAGCTTCTGGTTTCTCCCTGGTGAGAGAAAGAGAAGGCTGGCCCGTACATCCAATATTCTGACTTTTCGGTTGGGGGGGCGGGTTGTCTTGCCTGTCTTGGAGCACTGATAATACCCAGACATACTTTAGACGCTTGGGGGCCACTAACAGAAAAAGAATGGGTGTATGCTGCTACTCTGGAGGAACCACAGTATCGCAGACAGAGGCCTCCTCCTCAAGGAGGAAAGAGAAAAGTGGATCACATATCCAACATTCCAACATTTTGAGGGGCTGCCCAAGGGACTGGTTTCTTTCTTGAATTTCTGGTAATGCAGATAGGACCTAGCATACTCTAGATGCCACGGCCACCAAGAGAATAAAAGATCTCAGTGGCATGCTGCTGCTCAGATAGCATGGTCTTATAGCAGGTCAGAGGGCCCACCGCAGGATGGCAGATATCAGAGAGGCAAAATATTATGAACTCCTGAAAAAGGAAACTAGCAAATTCTTCTAAATAGAAATCTACACATGCACAATCCCAGAAAAGACATATCCACAGTAAAACTTTAAGAGGTCTTCAGAATCTCTACTTTGGCTGATTGGTGAAAGTTTTTCCTTATCATAAAGCTAGTTTAAAAGACTGGGAGGAGTGGTTGTTTTTTCAAATATGCAGACACCAACACAAATGGGGGAAAATGATTCAATCAAAGGAACAAAATAAATTTCCAGAAACTGGCCCTAAAGATAACAGGTTATGAATTATCTAACATATAATTCAAAATAAACATCAAATAAAGATGCTCAATAAGCTTGTGAAAATAATGTATGAACAAATTAACAAACCAGCAATAAGTTCTCCTCTATTAATAATTAAATATAAATGAATGAAATTCACCAATCAAAATACAGAGTGGCTGAATAGATTAAAATAAAAACAAGATCCAACTATGTGCTGTTTATAACAGACTCACTTTAAATGTGAGACACACATAATGAAAGAATGGAAAAAGATATGCCATGTAGTTAGTAACCAAAACAAAACAGGGGTAGCTATTCCTATACAGGCAAAATAGACTTTATGTCACAAACTGTAACAAGAAGCAAAGAATGACATTACGTAATGATAAAAGGTTCGATTTACCAGGAAAATATAATTATAAATATCTATGCAACCAATATCAGAGCATCTAAATACATAAAGCAAATATTAACAGAAGTGAAGGGAGAAATGGACACCAACATAACAAAGTAGGAAACTTCAAAACTCACTTTTAATAATGAATGGAATATCCAGACAGAAGATCAATAAAGAAACAGAGGACTTGAAGTACACTATAGACCTAAAGAAATGTATACAGGACATTTCACACAACAAACACAGAATATGCATTCTTCTCAACAGCATATAGAACATTCTTCAGTATAGATCATATATTAGGTCACAAAACAAATGTTAACTAATTTATAAGATTGAAATCATATAGGTGTCTCTTCTGATCACAATAGAATGCAGCTAGAAATCAACTGCAGAAAGAAAACAAAAATTCACTAAACAACACATTCTTGAACAACCAATGGGCAAAATAAGAACATAAAAAGTGAACACACTTGGGTCTGTTGGGGGGAAATAGGGGAGGGTCAGTGCGGGGTGGGGAGTTGGGGAGAGATAGCATGGGGAGAAATGCCAGATACAGGTGATGGGGAGGAAGGCAGCAAATCACACTGCCACGTGTGTATCTATGCAACAATCTTGCATGTTCTTGACATGTACCCCAAAACCTAAAATGCAATAAAATAAATTTTAAAAAAAGAAAATATTTCGAGACAAATAAAAATGAAAACACAACATATTAAAAGTTATGTGATGCAGTAAGAGCAGTTGTAAAGGAAGTTTAAAGCAATAAATGCCTACATTAAGAAAGAGCTCAAGTAACCTAATTCTATACCTCGAGGAACTAGAAATAGAAAAAAATCTACGCCCAAAGTTAGCAAAGGGAAATAAATAAATAATAAAGATTAGAGCAGAAATAAATGAAGTACAGAATAGAAAAACAATAGAAAAATCAACAAAATTAACTGGTCTTTTGAAAAAATCAACAAAATCAACAAACCTTACACTAGACTGACAATAAAACAGTAAAGACAAAAAAAGTAAAATAAACATCAAAGAGGAGACATTACAATTGATGCCACAGATAAAAAGAATTATGAGAGACTACTATGAACAATTATAAGCCAACTATAGATAATCCAAATTGGATAGCCTAGAAAAAAAATTGATAAATTCCTAGAAACATACAGTCTATCAGAACTGGATCATAAAGAAATAGAAAATCCAAACAGACCTAATAACGAGTAAAAAGATTGAATCAGTAATCAAAAACCTCTCCAAAAAGAAAAGCCCAGTACCAGATGGCTTCAACAATAAAATCTATCAAACTTTTAAAGAAGAATTAATGGCAATCCTTTGCAAGCTCTTTCAAGAAATGGAAGAGAAAGGAACACTTTGAAACCCATTTTATGAAGCCAGCATTATGCCAATACCAAACCCAGGGAAAGACACCACAAGAAAAGAAAACTTTAAGTTAATATCCCTGATGACTTAGATGCAAAAATCCTCAAAAACATATGAGCAAACTAAATTTCAACAGCACATTAAAAGGATCACACTATGACCAAGTGAGATTTATCCCTGGGATGTGAGGATGGCTCAACATATAAATATCAATTAATGTGATTCACCACATTAACAGAATGAAGGATAGAAATCATAGAATGATAGAAATAGATGCACAAAAAGTATTTGACAATATGCAATATCATTTCAAGATAAAAAGATTCCACAAACTAGGAACAAAAGGAAATAAACTCAACATAATGAGGTCATATATGACAAGTCCACAGCGAACATCATACTCCATAATGAAAAACTGATAGTTTTTCCTCCAAAATTAGGAGAAAGGCACAGATATCCACTCCTGCCACTTTTATTCAACACAGTACTGGAAGTCCTACTCAGAGAAATTAGGCAATAAAAAGAAATAAAAGGCATCCAAATTGGAAAGGAAGAAAGAAAATTACCCTGTTTGAGATACATGATCTTACATGTAGAAAATCCTGAAGACTACACACACACACACACACACACACACACACACACACACACACAAATACCTATTAGATCTAACAAACAAATTCAGTAACATTCCAGGACACAAAAATCAATATACAAAACTCAATTATGTTTCTACGCACTAACGGTGAACAATCTGAAAAGGAAATTAGGAAAGCAACCCCATTTACAAAAGGAACAAAACAATAAAATCCTTGGGAAAAAATTTGAGGGAGCAAGAGACTTGTATGCTAAAAACCACATAACATTAATAAAGAAATTATAAAGGATACAAATGAATGAAAACATATTCTGTGTTCATGCACTGAAAGAGTTAAGATTATTAAAATGTCCATACCACTGAAAGCAATCTACAGATTTAATGCAATCACTATCGAAATCTTAATGACATACTTATTTTCCAGAAATAGAAAAAAAAAATTCCAAAATACACCTAAAGCCACAAAGACCCCAATTGCCTAAAATAATACTGAGAAATAACAAAGCTGAAGATATTATACTTCCTGATTTTAAAACAAATCAGCTCTTTTACAAAGCTACAATAATCAATACAGTATGCTACTGCCATAAAGACAGACATATATACCAATGGACTAAAATAGAGAACCCCAAAATAACATTAGACATTTATGGTCAACCGATCTTTGAGAAGGGTACCAATACACAATGGGATAAGGATAGTGTGTTCAACAAGTTATGCTGAAAAAAACTGGATATTCAAATGCAAAAGAATGAAATTGGACCTTTATCTAACACCATACCCCAAAATCAATGAAAAATTGATTAAAGATTTAAACACAATACCTGAAACTATAAAAATCCTACAAGAAAACACAGAAAATGTTTCATGACATTGGCTTTTGCAATGATTTTATGAATATGACCCTATAAACACAGTTAATGAAAGCAAAAATTTAAAATGAGAATACATCAAACTAAAAAACTTCTGCCCAGCAAAGAAAACAATCAAGAGAGTCAAAAGGCAGCGCAGAAAATGAAAGACAATATTTGCAAACTATATATCTGATAAAGTATTAATACCCAAAATAAATAAAGGATTATATATAAAGGATTCCTACAGCTCAATAGTAAAAAACTAAATAACCCAATTAAAAATGGGCAAATGACTTAAATATTTATTCTAAGAAGACATAAAAACAGCCAACAGGTAAATGAAAAAATGCTCATTACAAATCATCAGAGAAATGAAAATCAAAGCAAAAATGAAATACTATCTTACACCTGCTAAGAAGTCCATTACACTTTTAAAAAGTAACAGAAAATAACTGTTAGCAAAGATGTGGGCAAATTGGAACACTTAATACACTGTTGGTAAAATGTAAAATAGTGCAGCCACGATGAAAAACAGCGTAAAGATTTCTTTAAAAATTAGAAATAGAGCTACCATGTGATCCAGTAATTTCACTTCTGGATATTTATCCAAAACAATGAAATCAGGATACTGAAGAGATATTTGTACTCCCATTCATTCATTGCAGCATTTTTCACAATAACCAAAAGGTGAAAACAGCCTAGTGAATGGGTCAAAAAATGTAAGTGTATACATAAAATGAAATATTATTCAGCCACTTAAAAAAGAAAATCCTGGCATATGCTACAACATGCATACATCTTGGAGACATTATGCTCAGTGAAATAAGCCAGTCAGAGAGGAAAAAATACTGCATGATTCTCCTTATATGAGCATCTGAAATAGTCAAACTCAGCTTAGCAGAAAGGATAATGGTGGTTGCCAGGAGCTAGGATGGAAAAATGGGGAGTTTCTTTTCAGTCCATATGAAGTTTCTGTCATGCAAGATGAAAAGCTTCTTAGAAAGCTGCTGCATAACAATGTGCTTACAGTAAACAACACATTTAAACCTTTGTTGAGTTAATATTTTTCTTCCAGAATATGTTTTTCCAGAACAAAAAATTCACTGCTGCTATAGGCTGAATGTTTATGTCACCCGCAAATTCACATTGAAATCTAATAAAACATGTTACATGTTTTTTTGCCACAATAAAAAATAAATACATGAAGAGAACAGTAACTTTACCAGGGATAGTAGGAAAATAAGAGAATAAAGAAAGAGAAAGGTGAGCCCCTTCTGAAAGGTGGCCTCAGGAAAATCTGGGATTCTCATTCACACCCAGGGCCTTTGATCCTTTCTCTAAAAATGTTTTACATTGGTGGGGGGAAGAACCATATCCACAAAATTGCATTTAAGGCAACTACATACTGATTCATGTGGATACTTATTAAGTTCATACAGATCAAGCCTGATCCCCCAGCTACCTGAAATGAGTATTCTTTTTTGTCTGATAACTTATGATCATCTGGTATCTTAAAAAGGACATATGTAGAAATATATAAACAGAGATGATAGAGATAAAATGTTTAATGAATGTGTAGAAGCTATTAGAGTATTTGTGTGTATATTTCTTATAACTAAAGAAGAATAAGAAAAGAAAAAGATATATTTGTGTTATGTTCTATTTTTCCGTTTCCTCTTCCAAGAAGATAGTCCATCTTCAATGAGATTTTGCTATCTCAAAGGAGAAGGAAGTGGAGGCCTTTCTCAGATCTTGCTGGGAAAGCTGAATGGAGAAGAGTTTGTTGGAGGAATTCAGAGGGTGATGCAGCAAGAGAGGAAATATTCCATATGACTAGAAAGGAAGAAAGGTCTCTTGTCCTGCTCCATTCGGGCATGCCAGGAAAGTGGCAGAACCGTTAGGAAAATGGTTCGTTGGTGGAAGGGGAGAGACTGGACCCTCACACTGAGATCCTTCTGGGCCTGAGTACATTAACAGCAGAGCCACTTGCCTTTAAGTAACTCCAAAGGTTTGGATAATGGGAAAGTCCTCAGTGACCATGGTGAATCAGAGACTCTCCTTCCATCTTCTGGGCACTTTGTAAACCTCCTGAATTTTTGTGCAAACTAGAGACATAGATAAGCACCTACATTTAAAATTATGAGGTTCTAATTTCCCAGGTGGCTAAGAGACTGAGACTCAAATTTTTTTCTTTAATTGTGAAAATAAAGTAATAGGCCATTTTTTCCACATCTCATATCGGGTAATAATATCTATAATCACAACACATAGGAAGCTATTTATGGCATAATTATTTTACAAGTGAGAAAGATAGGTTATAAAGCATTGTATGATATAGAAGCTGGTTTCCATAAAATAAAATAATATACTGAGTTCCTACAATAGGCCAGGCAATTAGCTGTTTGGGGCAGGGTGCAGAGGAGTGAGTTTCAGGGAAAAGGTTTCTCTGGAACATGTTTTTCCAGAACAAAAAATTCATTGCTGCTGTAGACTGAATGTTTATGTCCCCCTAAAATTCACATTGAAATCTTTTTGAATGCAATTCTATTTGGAGATGGTTCCTTTGGGAAGGATAAAGCCTTATGAATGGGATTAGTGTCCCTATAAAAGAGAAGCCAAAGACTTCCCTTGCCCTTTCTCCCATGTAAAGGCACAGCAAGATGACCGTCCATGAACCAGGAAGCAGAACCTCACCAAACAGCAAATCTTCAAGTGCCTTGATCTTAAACTTCCCCGCCTTGCAAACTACTAGAAATAAATCTCTGCTGCTTATAAGAAATTAAAGCGTCGGTGAAATCACCACTGAGAACAATGCTTTCTGCTGAGTGACTAACATTGAGACCTAGTTTAGGCTTCAAAGCTGCTAGGGCCCAGAACACTGATAAAATACAATTTAAGAGAACAAACAGCTGGATTTCTAGCATACTTAGTTTTCTATTTCAGAGTTTTAGCAAAATAAAGCAAGAACATTTCCATCAAAAGCAAGCATGTAGTAATAATAGTCTCAGCACCATCAATACATATGGTTATTATCCTGAGAGTACAAATCATTGTTTTCTTGTTGGCATCTGTGTCTTTTCTCTCACTGCTTTCATTTTGTTTCTAGGTAATTGGGGGCTGAGGTCCAGGAAAGATAAACAGTGTCTTAAATGCTTCCATAAAGAATAAAGTTATTATTGCTTCCTAAATCACAGCTACATGTAGCTATATGTTGAGGTAAGCAACGACAATTAAAAATGAGACATTAACATTTCTACTTCCTGTAGCTGCTTGTCAATGAATATAAACACTGTAAATAGTCGACTAGAATTGAGACCCAAAGAACTCTAGAAAGTACTCATCAGAAAAGCAAATGGAATTATATACTATAGGATCACTAAATACAACTTTGTTATTATGGTTTTACCTGGGTATTTGAAAAAAAAAAAAAGGTTAAACAGAATACTTTTCTTTCAACTCGATATTTTCTTTTAACAGAGTTTATTCCATTGTATTATTGTTGGAAGAAGTGTAGAGATAGTCCTAACTTACAATTGTTCAACTTAGGATTTCTCAACTTTATGATGACGCAAAAGTGATATGTCCTCTCAGTAGAAACTGTACCTCAAATTTTAAATTTTGATTTATTTTTCCCCAAGCTAGTGATATGCAGTATGATACTGTCACTATGCTGGGTAGCATCAGCAAGTCACAGCTCCCAGTCAGCCATGCAATCATGAAGGTAAAAAACTAAACAACTGATACAGTGTGCTGTGTTGACAGAATTTTTTGGATATCGTGTTTCTCATGCCATCAGGCGCACAAATGTCCATTTTTAACTTGAAATGTTTTCCACTTGCAATGGGTTCATCACCACATAACCTCATTGTAAGTCAAAGAGCATCTGCATTTACTCTTTCAGTTATCTTATTTTAAAGATTCTGTTTTATTTTTGCTTCTTAGCTATTTTTTCCCTCTTTTATTTTATGGTCTATATTATCTGTGATATCTACTTTCAGTATGCTGTAAATTGTGTATTATGTTTATAGTTCACTAGTGTTTACATTTATTTAAACATATAGTTGTCAGTTTATCAAGTTCAAGAATAAAATAACATCTATTAACTTTCTCCTAAATAAACTGCAAACTATACATCCTCAAACTAGTCCCATTCCACTACACACACCCTTTTGTTTTTATGCTCTGTAATTTTGAAATCATTATTATTGCATTATTTTATTGAAGAATTTAAGGAATTATATTTCCCTTTTATAATTCTACTTATAACAAGAATTAGACTCATTTCTATGTTTACGCAAACTCAAAGCCCACCATCAGCTCTTTCACACCATTAATTTCCCATTCAAGAGTACTTTATTCGAGTACTTCCATATATTGGCTGAATTGCATATTTAAATGAAGATTTTGGTAGGGTAGCTACATAAGTTGTATATTTTCCTGAGTCATTGGATACATAAAAATATTTTCTTTTGACTTCACATAGAGTTGATAGCCTGGTTACATAAAGAATATTTGGATTAAACCCATTCTCCTGGTTACATAAAGAATACTTGGATTAAACCACCTCCAAATGAAAATTCAGTAGATGCTGCCCCCTGTTCTTCTGAGAGCAGAGCAGGAGGTAAAAAGCACAGGACCTAGAATCAGGTAAACATCTAATTTTAGCTCTGCTAATTACTTGCTATAAAACCTTTGTAAATTACATAATGCATACGTTTACTTCATTTCCTAAGTCTCCTTGTTCTCATCTGTAAAATGAGGCTACTCTTTACTTTCCAGGTTTAATGTAAGGAATTAATGAGATGATCTATATTAGTGCTAATAAAAATATAGTGCAAACCACATTTATAGTTTTAATTTTTCTAGCAGTTACATTAAAAAGGTAAAAATAATTTAAATATTTATCACTTAAAAATAATAATTATACTTAACCCAATAGGTTCAATAATACACATCATTTCAACATGTAAAACATTATAGAGATATTGCATTCTTTGTTATACTGAGAATTCTAAATACAGAGCATATTTTATACTTATACCATATAGCTATAGCTTTTGGTTATAGCATTTGCACATCACATATATCAGTTTGGACTTGCCACATCTCATATGTTCAGTAGTCACATGAGTCCAGTGGCTGCCACACTGAAAAAAGCAGGGTTACATACTATGACTCAGTAGAGTTTCTGGCATAAACATTCACTAAATTGTGTATATTTTTAATTGTTTTAATGACATAGAGAACTATCAGAAAAATCTCTTACTTTCTTACTAAATAATCTGTTCCTTCTAGCTAAATTTATGCGACTGCTTATTATTTTTTCATGTTAATAAATGCTTATTAGTAATTTTTTATTGCTATAGAACATAATGTCAAAAAGAGCACAAATCGTGTTTCACCCAAAGGAGAGTCACAAAGTGAACATGTAATCAACACTCACTCGGATTCTTAGTCTCCCTAGGAGACTTCAAACATCATGATGTTTAATTTCACTTAGTTTTGAACTTCCCACAAACAGAAGGATGCATTCTTCTAGTCAGCATTATATCAGCCACATTGCTGCATATGAGTTTTGGAATATAATTCTCATTTTTGTAAAGTAATCCATTGTATGACCATACCATAATTTATTTATTCACTGTTCCATTTGACTGCTGATAGTCTTTTTAGCTCCAAATTAAGCAGAAGAGTTAACATAGCAGGCCATACTGCGATCACTAGACAAGGCTGCATATCCTGTTGGCCCTTGGCTAGCATGTGAGAATTTGGATTTTGGAGTAAGTAACTGGTAATAGTTTTTCACCATGCCCAAAAGGTTTGTAGAAACAATGTGGTTTATGCTGAACACCTGCTTTCCTTCTGGGAGTCTGAAATTCTGCTGTGAGGCTGCATATTTGTCCATCCCCCAATAAAAAAATTCTGAACACTGAGTCTCTAATGGGTCTCTCTGGTAGAGGGCATTTCACATGTTTGTCACAACTGGATGCTGGAGGAAGTGTGTCCTGTGTGATTAATTGGGAGAAGACTCTGGGAACTTGCACTAGACTTCCTCTGGATTTTGCCCCGAGTCTGCCTTGTGCTGATTTTACTTTGTATCCTTTCACTGTAATGAATCATCACCATAAACATGACTCTAGTTGTGCTGAGTCCTATGAGTTCTGTAAATCATCAAAACTGAGTTGTCTTGGCAATACCTGACACAGGGCTACTACAAACAATGTTGCTATGAATATTCTTGCACATGCCTGTTGGACAACATATATGGAATATATATTGCAGAGTAGAACTGTTGGGCAATAGAATATGGATATGTTCATCACTACTAAATATTGACAAATAGTTTTTCAAAGTAGTTGTATTGATTTGTAACTCCTATCAATAATTGATGAGTGTTCTAGTTACTATACATCCTCTCCAACACTTGGCATTGTTTGTCATTTTAGCCAGTCTAGTGGGTGTAAAGTGGCATCACATTTTGGTTTTAATTTGCAATTTATTTAATGTCCAAATAAAGTTGAGATCCTTTTCATAGGTCTATGGGCTACTATGATATTCCCTACTGTGAAGTGTCTATTCAAGTCATTTGCCAGTGTTTCCACTGGGTTATCTAACATTTTCTTATTGATTTGGATATGTAAGACCTTTATATACATATGTGTGTGTCAAATACATGGGAAACATACTCCCACTCACTCTTTTAATGATAATGAATGATAATAAGTTCTTTAATGTATTTCATCAATCTTTTTCTATATAGTTAGCAATTTGTGTATCTTTTTTAAACAGTATGTATTACTCTGGAATAATAAAGATTTTATTCTCCTATTCTTCTAAATGTCATACTTCATTATCTTTTACATTTAATTAGAAAGAATTCTCTATATGTTGTAAGGGCTTTCTTTTTTCTTGAAACCCAAGAATGCTTTTTGTTTTTGAAGCGTTAATTCAAAATTCAAAAGAATAAACTTCAGGATCTGGCTCACAATTGACTATTACTATTTTTATCTGGAATCTGGTTACTCTTTTCATCTACAAGCTTACTGTTTAACTCAGTTCAAGAAAGGTTTCTTAAATGTATACCTTAATAATTTCCTATTCCACTTGTGATTATTTTTTATTTCAGGAACACTATTTCCTCTGCCACATGTGCTCTATTTATTAGCATTTTTTGGAATTTATGCAACCCTTCCCATTTTATTCTTTTATTGTTCTTTCAACTTTATCTCTTATTTCAGAGTTTACAAAAGAGGATAAAAATAAGGTCTTCGAAATAATAATTTTTAAGACAATAACAGCAAAAAAAAAAGACTCAAGCAAATGAATGTAGTAGTCAATATTACTTGTAAAAAAAAGATTTTCTTAAGTTACATATGAAATGATACACATAATAAGTAGCAAAATAATTTACAGGACTGAGGAATGACATTGGTCTAGGTAATTAAGAAATGCACCTCAGAGAAGGTGATGAGTTTCATGATATATAAGGAGAACATTACTGTTTTAAAAGCTAGAATATGCCTAACTGTTGACATTATAGTGATTTTGGCAATATACTCAACCACTATAGACCAAAAAAATTTGCAATGACAGACTATAAATGTGTACTTGTAATAATGAACCCAAATATAAATTCTTCTTTGGACAAAATTTTCCATTTGTTCATAGAAATTTACAAAACTAACAAACAAACAAAAACAATTAAATGTGGCAAAGTAATGATAACCCTACATTTGATGAACTTTGGACTTCCTTGACATTGAATATCTCAAGGCTTGGTTTTGCATTCAATAAACTTAATAATCACAATGTTACTCAGAATTATATTTTAGAACCATTTTATAGCTTTTATTAGATGGGAAAAAAATAACTGATCTTAATCAGTATTTTCACAGAACAAAATATTTCCATCATAACTGAAATTGCCAGTGGGTCTTGGGAATATAATACGTTTGTGAGCTATTATTGTTTTCATTTAACATCAAAATACATATGTAAAAATAAAAAATGTATTCTAATTTTCTGGAATAGCTCCAGGTATGTTTCTCCTCTTCTGTTTGAGAATTTTGCATTGCTCTAATATAAATGTGATCAATATGTCATAAATGTGATTATGTTAGTTTATTTCCTTCGTGAAGTTTTAAAATGCAAATGAGATAGACAATGGGATATCTCCAAAGACGTCCCACTGAGCATTGCCATCTTGATAATTAATCACTTACCAGGACTACACCTCCATTTTGCAGCCTCGAAGACCTGATTTTTCCTATACATTGAAAATGGATCATGCACCTGAAGCATTAATTCAAAATTCAAAAGGATAAATTTTGAGTAAAAGATTATAAACAGAACTAGAATATTTGTATCTATCACTAGGAAAATATAATGTATTAGTCTGTTTCCATACTGCTATAAAGAGCTGCCTGAGACTGGGTAATTTATAAAGGAAATAAGTTTAATTTCCTCACAGTTCAGCATAGCTGGGGAAGCCTCAGGAAACTTACAATCATGGGAGAGGCAAAGGGGAAGTAAGGCACCTTCTTTACAAGGTGGCAAGAAGGAGAAGAGATGAGCAAAGGGGAAAGAGCCCCTTATAAAATCATCAGATCTCATGAGAACTTACTATCACAAAAACAGCATGGGGGAAACGACCCCCATTATCCAATTATCCTCCACCTGGTTTCTCCCTTGACACATGGGGATTATGGTGATTCTAACTGAAGATAAGATTTGGGGGGGAACTCAAAGAAACCAAATTATAATCAGAGATCAGTTTTTAAAAAGAGTAATAGGAGCATCCCAAGATGGCGGAATAAGAGGCAACTCCGGAAAGCAGCTCCCAGTGAGACAGACACAGAAGCCGAGTGGTCTCCACAATTCCAAAAGAGGTACCAGTTTCATTTTCTAGGTCTGGTCGAACAGTAGGTATAAACCAAATAGGGCAAGTTATGGCAAGGTGGGGCACTGCCCCACTTAGGGGGAGTGCACAACTGACGGGAGGATGGGGGATCTCCCCTCTGGGACTTCGATTCGGATATAGCGCTCTACCCAAGCCCTCTACAACCCACAGAACAGATGTTCACCAGGCTGAAAAGCCTTAGCGAGGGGCCTGAACAGGGCAAAACAGCAACTTCGGCCCTGGGGCTGTCAGCATAGATCTAGGTGGAAGCACTGGCTGACACCAAGAAAGCCAAAAAGCCGGTGGGATGGAGCTACCCGCCCCCCAGTAAGAAGAGGAATAGAACACAGGGTAAACAACCCAAACAGCAGGATGGGTGCCCTGCCGCTGCACAAAGCCCAGCAAGCCAAAAAACTCTCACTCCAGAGTTAGACACCCAGAACATCAGTTAGCGAGCTACCAGGAAAGCTCCAGCTTGGTGGGCAGAAGGGAAGCAGCCACTACAGAAAGCGGCCTAATTTTCCGGAGTAAATAAAAGACGTAGCAGCTCCACTGAATCTGTGGCAGCCCAGCAGCACCTTCACAGGCAGACAAAGGAGAGGCTGCCTCCCCATGCAGACAAAGGAAAGGCTGCCTCCCCAAGCAGCTACCTGAAATCAAAACTATATAAATCCAAGAGATGGGGAGAAACCAGCGCAAGAAGAATGAAACCATCAAAAACCAGAATGTCTCTCCCCCACCACGCATTCACAGCTCTGCACTAGCAAGGGAACAAAGCAGGAAGGAGAACAAATTTGACGAATTGACAGAAGCAGGCTTCAGAAGGTGGGTAATAATAAATTTCTCTGAGTTAAAGGAACATGTTCTATCCCAATGCAAAGAAACTAAAAACCTTGAAAAAAGGTTTGATGAATGCTAACTAGAATAACTAGCTTAGAGAAGAACATAAACGACTTGTTGGAACTGAAAAACACAGCACAAGAACTTCATGAAGCATAGACAAGTTTCAAGAGCCAAACAGATCAAGCATAAGAAAGGATATCACAGATTGAAGATCAACTCAATGAAATAAAATGAGAAGGCAAGAAAAGAGAACAAAGAGTGACAAGAAATGAACAAAGCCTTCAAGAAATATGGGATTACATGAAAAGATATAATCTATGCCTGATTGGTGTACCGGAAAATGATGGGGAGAATGAATCCAAGCTGGAAAACACTCTTCAGGATATTATCCAGGAGAACTTCCCCAACCTAGCAAGGCAGGCCAACATTTAAATACAGGAAATACAGAGAACACCACAACAGTACTCCTCTATAAGAGCAACCCCAAGGCACATAATCATCAGGTTCACCAGGGTTGAAACAAAGGAAAAAATACTATGGGCAGCCAGAGAGAAAGGTTGGGTCACCCACAAAGGAAAGCATATCAGACTCACAATGGATCTCTTGGCAGAAACCCTACAAGCCAAAAGAGAGTAAGCGCCAATATTCAACATCCTTAAGGAAAAGAACTTTCAACCTAGAATTTCATACCCAGCTAAACTAAGTTTCATAAGTGAAGGACAAATGAAATCCTTTATGGGCAAGCAATTGCTGAGGGATCTGCCTCAGACCCGCCTCAGAGCTCTATCAGACCTGCCCTGCAAGAGCTCCTGAAGGAAGCACTAAACACAGAAAGGAAAAACCAGTACCAGCCACTGCAAAAAAGAACCAAATGGTAAAGACCAACGATACAATGAAGAAATTATGCCAACCAAAGGGCAAAAAAACCAACCAGTAACAAAATGGCAGGATCAAACTCACATAACAATATTAATATTAAATGTAAATGGACTAAATGCCCCAATCAAAAGACACAGACTGGCAAATTGGATAAAGAGCCAAGAACCATCGGTGTGCTGTATTCAGGAAACCCATCTCATGTGCAAAGACATACACAGACTCAAAATAAAGGAATGGAAGATTTGCCAAGCAAATGGAGAGCAAAAAAAAAGCAGGGGTGGCAATCCTAGTCTCTGATAAAATGGACCTTAAACAAACAAAAATCAAAAGAGACAAAGAAGGGCATTACATAATGGTAAAAGGATCAATACAACAAGAAGAGCTAATGATCCTAACTATATACTCATCCAATATAGGAGCACCTAGATACATAATGCAAGTCCTTAAGGACCCACAAAGAGACTTAGACTCTGCACAATAATAGTGGGGGACCTTAACACTCCACTGTCAATATTAGACAGATCAACGAGACAGAAAATCAACAAAGAAATAGATGACTTGAATGCAGATCTGGACCAAGTGAACTTAATAGACATTTACAGAACTCTTAACCCCAAATCCATAGAATATACCTTCTTCTCAGCACCACATCACACTTACTATAAAATTGACCACATAATTGGAAGTAAATCACTCCTCAGCAAATACAAAAGAACAGAAATCATAACAAACAGTCTGTCAGATCATAATGCCATCAAATTAGAACCCAGGATTAAGAAACTAACTCAAAACAGCACAACTTCATGGAAAATGAACAACTGACTCCTGAATGTAGACTGGATAAATAATGAAATGAAGGCAGAAATGAAGATGTTCTTCGAAACCAACAAGAATGAAGACACAACATACCAGAATCTCTGGGATGCATTCAAAGCAGTGTCTAGAGGGAAATTCATAGCAATAAATGCCCACATGAGGAGCAAGGAAAGTTCTAAAATCAACACCCTATCATCAAAATTGAAAGAGCTAGAGTAGTAAAATCAAAAAACTCAAAACCTAGCAGAAAACAAGAGATAACTAAGATCAGAGCAGAACTGAAGGAGATAGATAGACAAAAAAATACCTTCAAAAAATCAACAAATCCAGGAGCTGGTTTTTTGAAAAGATCAACAAAATGGATAGACCACTAGCCAGATTAATAAAAAAGAAAAGAGAGTAGAATCAAATATATGTAATAAAAAAATGATAAAGGGGGCATCACCACTGATTCCACAGAAATACAAACTACCATCAGAGATTACTACAAACAATTCTACACACACAAACCAGTAAATCTGGAAGAAATGGATAAATTTCTGGACACTTGCAATCTCCCAAGACTAAACCAGGAAGAAGTTGAATCCCTGAATAGACCAATAACAAGGGCTGAAGTTGAGGCAGCAATTAACAGCCTACCACCCCAAAAAAGCCCAGGTCCAGATGGGTTTGCAGCCAAATTCTACCAGACTTACAAAGAGGAGCTAGTACCATTCCTTCTGAAACTATTCCAAACAATAAAAAAAGAGGGAACCCTCCCCAACTCATTTTATGAGACCAACATCATCCTGATACCAAAACCCAGCAGAGACTCAGCAAGAAAAGAAAACTTCAGACCAATATTAATGATGAACATTGATGCAAAAATCTTCAATAAAATACTGGCAAACAGAATGCAACAGCAAATCAAAAAGCTTATTCATCATGACCGAAGAGGCTTCATCCCAGGGATGCAAGGCTGGTTCAACATACGCATGTCTATAAATGTAATCCATCATATAAACAGAACAAAAGACAAAAACCACATGATTATCTCAATAGATGCAGAGAAGGCATTCAACAAATTTCAACAACACTTTATATTAAAAACACTCAATAAACTAGGCATCAGTGGTACATATCACAAAATAATAAAAGTCATTTACAACAAACCCATAGCCAATATCATACTGAACAGGCAAAAACTGGAAGCATTCCCTTTGAAATCTGGCACAAAACAAGGATGCCCTCTCTCACCACTCCTATTCAACATAGTATTGGAAGTTCTAGCCAGAGCAATCAGGAAAGAGAAAGAAATAAAGGATATTCAAATAAGAAGAGAGGAAGTCAAATTGTCTCTATTCACAGATGACATGATTGTAAATTTGGAAGACCCCATTGTCTCAGCCCAAAATCTCCTGAAACTAATAAGCAATTTCAGCAAAGTCTTAGGATACAAAATCAATGTGCAGAAATCACAAGCATTTCTATACACCAATAACAGACAAACAGCCAAATCAAAAGTGAACGCCCATTCACAATTGCTACAAAGAGAATAAAATACCTAGGAATACAACTAACAAAGGATGTAAAGGACCTCTTCAAGGGGACCTACAGACCACTGTTCAATGAAATAAGAGAGAACACAAACAGATGGAAAAACATCCCATGCTCATGGTTGGGAAGAAACAACATCATGAAAATGGCCATACTGCACAAAGTAATTTATAGATTCAATGCTATCCCCATCAAGCTACCAATGACCTTCTTCACAGAACTGGAAAAAAACACTTCAAACTTCATATGGAACCAAAAAAGAACCTGCATCGCCAAAAAGATCCTAAGCAAAAAGAATAAAGCTGGAGGCATCACGCTGCTTGATTTCAAAATATACTACAGGCCACAGTAATCAAAACAGCATGGTACTGATACCAAAACAGAGATATAGTCCAATGGAACAGAACAGAGGCCTCAGAAGCAACATCACATATCTACAATCATCTGATCTTTAACAAACCCAGCAAAAACAAGCAACGGGGAAAGGATTCCCTGTTTAATAAATGGTATTGGGAAAACTGGCTAGCCATGTGCAGAAAGCAGAAACTGTACCCCTTCCTGACACCTTACACTGAAATTAACTCCAGATGGATTAAAGACTTAAACGTAAGACCTAATACCATAAAAACCCTAGAAGAAAACCTAGGCAAAACCATTCAGGACATAGGCATAGGCAAGGACTTCATGACTAAAACACCAAAAGCATTGGCAACAAAAGCCAAAATAGACAAATGGGATCTAATTAAATTCCAGAGCTTCTGCACAGCAAAAGAAACAATCATTAGAGTAAACTGGCAACCAACAGAATGGGAAAAAAATTTTGCAATCTACCCATCTGACAAAGGGCTAATATCCAGAATCTACAAAGAACTAAAACAGATTTACAAGAAAAAAACAAGCCCATTCAAAAGTGGGTGAAGGATATGAACAGACACTTCTGAAAATA
The DNA here is from genome assembly GCF_009761245.1 of Sapajus apella. NCBI lineage: Eukaryota > Metazoa > Chordata > Mammalia > Primates > Cebidae > Sapajus > Sapajus apella. Next base: position 6,172,999 of record NW_022436968.1, on the reverse strand, counting down.
AGATATATATGAGGCCAACAAACATATGAAAAAATGCTCATCGTCACTGGTCATTAGAGAAATGCAAATCAAAACTATACTGGGATACCATCTCACACCAGTTAGAATAGTGATCATTAAAAAATCTGGAGACAACAGTTGCTGGAGAGGATGTGGAGAAATAGGAACACCTTGACACTGTTGGTGGGAGTGTAAATTAGTTCAACCATTGTGGAAGACAGTGTGGTGTTTCCTCAAGGACCTCGAAATAGAAATTCCATTTGACCCAGCAATCCCATTACTGGGTATATATCCAAAGGATTACAAATCGATCTATTCTAAGGACACATGCACATGAATGTTCATTGCAGCACTGTTTACAATAGCAAAGACTTGGAACCAACCCAAATGTCCATCGATGATAGACTGGACAGGGAAAATGTGGCACATATACACCATGGAATACTATGCAGCCATAAAAAATGATGAGTTCATGTCCTTTGTAGGGACATGGATGAAACTGGAAACCATAATTCTCAGCAAACTGACACAAGAACAGAAAATCAAACTGCATGTTCTCACTCATAGGCAGGTGTTGAACAATGAGAACACAGGGACACAGGGAGAGGAGCATCACACACTGGGGTCAGTAGTGGGGAGGTAGGGGAGGGACAGTTGGGTGCAGAGGGTGGGGAGGGATAATGAGGGGAGAAATACTAGATATAGGCGATGGGGGGGATGAAGGCAGCAAACCACCTTGTCATGTATGTACCTATGCAACAATCCTGCATGATCTGCACATGTACCCCAGAACCTAAATTACAATAAATAATAATAATAAAAATTTAAAAAGAGTAATAATTACTTAGAAAAATAAAATACTTATTATACTATGTTTAAAACAGAATTATGTATTCTTTTTGCACAGAAAATGAAAGTTCAAATGCTTTAGAGGCTAGGCAGGCAATATGAGTTACCAAAGTCATCCCAAATTAACTTTAGTCAACTGAAGGGCAACAAGTTGTTTACAAAGGAACTACCTGATATTCAATTCTAGCTGATCATCATCATAGGGAGTATAGACTCAAGTGTTGACAGGTCTTCTGATTTTTTAAAGAGACTCTGGACCTTTACATTTTAATGTTTATATTCAGATTTATAAGTGTTACTAATTATAATTGAATAATGGCCTCACACAATGCCCACGTCCTACTTCCAGGAACCTGTTACCTTGCATGGAAAAAGGGACTTTGTAGATGATTAAGAACCTGGAAGTGGGAAGATTATCTTGTATTCTCCAATTGTGCCCAATGTAATTCCAAAAGTACTTACAGAGGGCATAGGGAGGCAGAAGGAACACAGTGAGAGAAGGAACACAGTGAGGGAAGGCGACATGCTAACGAAAACAAGGGTCAGATTCAGAGAGAGGGATCTGAAAATGCAACATTTCTGTCTTTGAAGAGAGAAGAAAGGGACACAAGGTAAGGAATGAAGGAGGACCTAGAAGCTAGAGAAGACAAGGAACTGATTGTTCCGTAGCACTTCCAGAAGGAACAAAACCTGCCCATGCCTTGGTTTTAGCCAAATAAGACACATTTCAGACTTCTTCCTCCAGAAATGAAGATAAAAACTGTACTGGTTTAACCCATTAGATTTGTGGTCATTTGTTACAGCAGTGTTAGAAAACTAACACAATAAAAAAATAAATAAATACACCAAACAAGTAAAGTTAATAATATATGTGAGCCAAGATGCAACTTTAGGCCTTAAATCGGGTATATTTGAAGAAAATACTAAATGTAGCCTTACCAAAAACGCCTTAATTGGGTCAGGCTGCTATAACAAAATTTCTTGGTGGCTTAAACAGCAAACATTTATTTCTTATAGTTCTGGTGGCTGGGAAGAACAAGATCAAGATGCCAGCAGATTCAGTTCTCAGCAAGGGCCCTCTTCATAGCTTGCAGGTGGCCACTGTCTCACTGTATTCTCACATACAGGCAAAGACAGAGAACACCTATGTCTTTTATAAGGGCATGATTTCCATCATGAAGGCCTCACCCTTATGATCTACTCTAACCCTAATTACCTCCCAAAGGCTGCATCTTCAAATACCATCACATGGGGGATTAGGACTTTAACGTGTGAATTTTCGGGCTACAGAAACATTTCATTTAGTCTGTAGCAGACAGTAATGTTTAAAGTATTCGATAATTTAAAATTAGATCTTGCCTGTAAAGTCCAGGGATGCATGCTGTCAGTGTTTTATGACTTGACTCTGCTTTTTACTTTCTGAGTTTCTATAGCCAATCAGTTTCTCTTGTAATGGCCTTATCCATGTTTTTCTCCAGTCCTATAGGCACAGTAGTCCTCCAGTGTCTTCAAGACAGCCCTGCAGGTCTCTTTTCCAAAACTTTACATGTTATTTTTGTAATATAATCTTCAGAGGAAATAAATCTTACATTACCTCCAGGTTCTCAGAGGAAGCTTCATGGTAGCTCTCAAGTGCAATCAATAAAATCTAAGGCATAAAAGGGAAAATCTAAGACATAAAAATACACTCATAAATAGACTATACTAAAAAAAAACATATTAATAATATTTTTTCTTTGCTATTCATTGATATCTGTTCCCACGAATTGGACTTCAAACTTTCAAATCTAATCAAGTATTATTTTGTCATTAAAACCAAACAGCTTGTCACGCAAAGTTAATGTCTTAAATCATTTTCATTTTCATTCTTCAATCTTCTATAATGTTCAGTAGCGCTCTGTTGTATTCCACATCAAATGCAATCAACAGAACCCACCAGATATCCTCATTATTCTCTGACACAAAACACAGCTCTTGTAGCTCTTCTTCCTTTTTTTCCCTTAGATAATTACTATTTTTTGGTAAACTGATTTTCCACTTACTAAAATTGAATGAACAACTACCTATTGGGTACAATGTTCACTACTTAGGTGATGGGCACCAGCCACTAGACAATATATCCAAACAACAAAACTGCACTTGTACCCCCTGGATCTATAAAAATAAAATAAAATAAATTGAATGAACATTGCTCTGTGTTACTGAAGATTCCTATTCGATTTACTTTTTCTACACACAAGCTTTTGAATGGATTTTCCACGATTATCCTATTGTTCAACAATTATGCCTGGACAACATATTGAGATCCCATCTCTACAAGATAAATAAATAAATTACATGGGCATGCACCTATAGTCCCAGCTATTTGGGAGGCTGAAGTAGGAGGATCGCTTGAGCCGAAGAGGTCGAGGCTGCAATGAACCATGATCACACCCCTGTACTCCAGCCTGGGTGACAATGCAAGATACCATTTGAGAAAATAATAGTAATATTTTTCCAAATTTCATTTATTCTCTTAGCTACTTCATTGATTGTTCTATGAGTAAAGGTTAAGAAATAAAATAGCTGAGTCCAAAGCTGAGTGATAATTTAAAGATTATTAACCAGTATTGCCAAGTTAACTCCTCCAAACTATACTCATTTACACTGGCACTTGCCTGGTACTAGGTATTCTCCCCTACCCAATCTTTGCTAACTTGGCAGGCCCCAAATGGTATTTCCATTTTATGCACTTTTCTTTGACCACAGTGAGGGTGAACATTTGTTCAAATGTTTACTATTAATATTTTCTCTGAAAAGTGCACGCTGTTGTCTATTGGGGTTCCTCTTTTTCTCATTGACTTATAAAAACATTCTGAAATATATACAGCCTATTGGCCCTGTCATATGTATAGTATGAACATTTTTCATCTCCATCTTTACTTTGTTTATAGAGGGGTCCCAGAAAACCATTTGATACCTTTGTGCTTTCTGTCATGTCTTGTTTAATTTTCCTGTCACTGATCCATTAGATACTTACTATTTATTAAATAGCTTCTATGTATAAAATACTTTTTAGGTGTTTTACATACATGTCCATTAATATTTGTAAATAATGCTCTACAGTAGGTGCTATTATTTTATAGATAAGGATGTCAAAGCTTAGAGAGGGAAGCTGTCTTGCTCACAGCTAAATAGCTAGTAATTAGCAGGATTTAAATACAGTTCTAGTCAACATGAAGTCCTTCATCTTTTCACTGTATAATATACCTCACACACAAACATGGCCTTCTGGTTCCTGCTTCACTGTATTCACCCAAGTAATGACTCTCTAACCTAAAACCCCGTCTGCCGAAACCCTATCTATTCTTCATGGTCCATCTCAAGTTTTGCTCCCTTCCATTCAAAGACATACTTTTGTGTGTGTGAAAGAAAAACCATTATGTACTATAACGCCAGAAAGGTTAAGTTACCATATGATATTAACTATATGTTTTCAAACAAAGTGTAAGTGGGAAATTTGATTAATTAATGGAGCAGGTTGAACTTCATGGTGTGAGGAATAAACAGTAGATAAAGAAAGAGTCTGTGAAAAGGAACCTGTCAGATGATCTTGAGAAAGTGAGCTACAGATTTCTCAGTGCCCCAAAATTTCTAGAGTAAGTAGGATGGGGCAGCCTAGCCAGTCCAATTCCCACTGTTTTCTCGTGGAGTCAGGGTACCAAATGGGGATACCAGAATAGATGATCAAAAAATTTCCTGATATCAAAATCTGTACTATTTTGATGAGTTTGATGGAGGAGTAGAGAATAGAAAAACAGTGAACCTCTGAATGGACCAAGAAACTACCACCACTTAGGGAGAGAGGGGCAAAGAAAAGAGCAGCTTAGGAATGTTGAAACCAATAAGTGATGAACAATCCTTTTCTATTTGGTAAGAAGAAAAGAGAGTAGAGGAACACTAGAAGCTTAAAGGAAGGAAAAGAATGAAGGAAGAAGGGAAAAAAGAGAAGGAAGAGGATGGAAGAGAGAAGGTGGTTATCTTTTGTAACTATTTCTATGTTCAATCTAGCAAAAATGTAACACTGAACTGTGGAATTTGTATTAGTTCATTTTCATGCTGCTGATAAAGACATATCCAAGACTGGGTACTTTATACAAGAAAAAGGGTTTAATGCACTTACAGTTCCACATGGCTGGAGAGGCCTCACAATCATGGCAGAAGGCAAAGAGGAGCAATTCACATCTTACATGGATGGCAGCAGACAAAGAGAGATCTTGTGCAGGGAAACTTCCATTTTTAAAACCATCAGATCTGGTGAGACTTATTCACTATCATGAGAACATCATGAGAAAGACACACCTCCCAAGATTCAATTACTTCCCACTGGGTCCCTTCCACAACACATGGGAATTCAAGATGAGATTTGGGTGGGGACACAGAGCCAAACAATATCATTCAGCAACTGGCCCCTCCCAATTCTCATGTCCTCACATTTCAAAACCAATCGTGCCTTCCCAACAGCCTGACAAAGTCTTGACTCATTTCCAAAAGTCCACAGTCCAAAGTCTTATGTGAGACAAGGCAAGCTCCTTCCACCTATGAGCCTGTAAAATCAAAAGCAAGTTAGTTACTTCCTAGATACAATGGGGATACAGGCATTGGGTAAATACAACCATTCAAAATGGGAGAAATTGGCCAAAACAAAGGGGCTACAGGCCCCACACAAGTCTGAAATCCAGCAGGGGAGTCAAATCTTAAAGCTCCTTGACTCCATGTCTCACATCCAGGTCATGCTGATACAAGAGCTGGGTTCCCATGGTCTTGGGCAGCTTTGCCCCTTTGGCTTTGCAGAGTCAGCCTCTCTCCCAGCTACTTTCTTGGTCTGGCATTAGGTTTCTGTGGCTTCTTCAGGCGAATGCTGGTGCAAGCTATTGGTGGATCTAACATTCTGGGATCTTGAGTATGGTGACCCTCTTCTCACAGCTCCACTAGGTGGTGCCCCAATAGGGACTCTGTGTGAGGGCTCCCACACCACATTTTCCTTCAGCATTGCCCTAGCAGAGGTTTTCCATGAGGACCCTGTCCCTGCACCAAACTTCTACCTGGGCATCAAGGAATTTCCATACATCTGAAATCTAGGTGAAGGTTCCCAACCCTCAATTTTTGACTTCTGAGCAATTGCAGGTTCAACACCATGCGGAAGCTGCCAAGACTTGTGGCTTGCACCCTCTGAAGCCAAAATCTGAGCTCTACATTGTCCCCTTTCAGCCACGGCTGGAGCAGCTGGGATGCAGGGCACCAAGTCCCTAGGCTGCACACAGCATGGGGACCCTGGGCCCAGCTCATGAAACCACTTTTCCTCCTAGGTCTCTGGGCCTGTGATGGGAGGGGCTGCCACAAAGGTCTCTGACATGCTTTGGAGACATTTTATCCATTGTCTTAGGTAATAACATTCAGCTCCTCATTACTTATGCAAATTTCTGCAGCCAGCTTGAATTTCTCTTCAAAAAATGAGATTTTCTTTTCTATCACATTTCAGGCTGCAAATTTTCCAAAACTGCCTTGGGGAATAACATTCAGCTTCTCATTACTTATGCAAATTTCTGCAGCTGGCCTGAATTTCTCTTCGGAAAATGAGATTTTCTTTTCTATCACATTTCAGGCTGCAAATTTTCCAAAACTTTACGCTGTTTCCCTTTTAAAACTGAATGCGTATGACAGCACCCAAGTCACTTCTTGAATGCTTTGCTCCGTGGAAATTTCTTCTACTAGACACCCTAAATCATCTCTCTCAAGTTCAAAGTTCCACAAATATCTAGGGTTAGGGGCAAAATGCCCCACCAGTCTCTTTGCTAAAATATAACAAGAGTCACCTTTGCTTCAGTTCCCAAGAAATTCCTCATCTCCATCTGAGACCACCTGAGACTGGATTTCATTGTCCATATCATTATCAGCATTTTGGTGAAAGTCATTCAACAAGTCTCTAGAGAGTTACAAACTTTTCCACATTTTTCTATCTTCTTCTGAGCCCTCCAAACTCTTCCAATGTCTGCCTGTTTCCTAGCTCCTAAGTTGTTTTCACATTTTTGGCTATCTTTTCAGCAGCGCACCACTCTACTGGTACCAATTTGCTATATTAGTCCGTTGTCACTCTGCCAATAAAGACATACCTGAGGCTTACACAGGTTATAAGGGTTTAATGGACTTACAGCTCCTTGTGATTGGAAAGGCCTCACAATCATGGCTGAAGGCAAGGAAGAGCAAGTCATGTCTTACAGGGATGGCAGCAGGCAAAGACAAACTCCCATTTTTAAAGCCATCAGATTTCATGAGACTTACTCACTATCACAAGAACATCAAGGGAAAGATCCACTCCCATGATTCAGTTACCTCCCACTGGGTACCCTCCACAACATATGGGAATTCAAGATGAAATCTGGGTGGGGACACAGCCAAATTGTGTCAGGATTCATGACAATAATGTTTCTTATAGTTTATAACAATTCCAGTTTTCTTGAGAGCAGTGTTCATGCTTCCTTTTTTTCTATTCAGATAATTCAACAGGTCACAATAGAACCACAATACAGTGGTATTTCATAAAAGATGCTACTTCTTTGGTTTTACCCACTCCAGACACAGAGACATTATTGCAGCAGTTAGATAAAATATAATATCTGGAAAAGGTGCTTTCAATCAAAACTTAGTGGCGGATTATTTCAGATGATTAAGCTCAAACTATGGTATGCTTACTATATCTGTTTGATTCTAAAATTAATTAATGGATATACAAAATTTTTTAAACAACTAAAAAATATATAGTTGGGAACCAATATAAACTTACATCTTACCCTCCACCTAACAGGACCATTTTAATACTTAGCCAAAGTAGAGTTTTTCCTTTCTAAGTCAAAGAAGAATTCCTTTTCCTGGGTTTCCCCAAAACTTTCTCTGCATGCAAAGCTTTATCCAATGCCATATGAACGTTGTGAAATGTCACATAAGCCACTGGGATAGTTTTATTCTCAAACATTGTTTAGGAAATTTCTGAGCATTTAATTTTTATCAATTGATGTCTTTCAATATTGGCATTCTTCAAAAGTATATAATGTCACAAAGATCTATGCCTTTTTCTTTATGCCGCTACATATGTAATCTTTCTCTCATTCCTTTGGCCATGCTTTGATCTATCACACTCTTAACTGCAATATGGTAAAGGGAGATTTTTTAAATCCATTTTGCTAAGAAGATTGTTCACCATTTCGTAGGGTAACAGTTGAAACTGTGTTTCTTTTATTAATGTCATTATAACTTGCATTTAATACAACTCCTCTGGCTGGAGAAATTTGTAGTATGTGATGTTGAACTATTTCACAGCTAATATTGTGGGAGCCATGAAAGCACTCAGTTTAAGATAAAAACAAGCACATGCACACGTTTGTTGATATTGTCAATTTTACCTAGGCACCACTGCAAATACTCACAATTTTATATTTGACTATTGTAAACAGAAATATGTTATTTTATATCTGAAAAAACATTGATTTTAAACTTCCTAGAAAAAAAACTATATAATATGGAACTTTCTAATCATTCGCCAATACATGAAAAATTCAGTTCTCACCCAAAAATACAATCCAGATTATGACAGTTTACACATTAAGTTCTAGTTGGATATCTTTGTTTCGCAGAATAATTTACTGGAAGAACTATCCTAACCATGCTGGAGCTGAAGCTGAGAATTTAGCAAACAGAAATAGGTGATAACTCAATAGCATTTAGCTACATGCCTTAACTATATGGGACTAAGAAACCTCATAGAAAAGAAATTGAACTCTGTTGATATTTGGGTTTTAGTTATATACAGATGTGACAGGCTGCAGTGTGAGAATGTGGTAAAATGCAACTGAAGCCAAATAATGGGCATACAGAGAGCATGTTTCCCTTGACAGGAAAATCAGCATAAGGGAGGAATAAGTTTGGCACAATGGGCCAGATACGGCAAAAGATTTTCTTAATAGGGAAAACTGGTGGTTGAAGACACAACCTGAAGAGATATTTGAAGCCATAAGACTTGGCCTTCTGGACTGGAGAGAGCTGCCTATGATCATTGAGAAGGAGAAGACAGTGGAGCAAACCCAAAACAACACTATTGTTTCTACCCAAAGTTAATGAATGTTACAATTTAAAGAGCTACATCAAACTAATTTTTCTGAGAAGTAATAACTGTCCCTCTACTTCCACACAGAACAAAAAAAGCAAGATTGAGATGAAGGAAATGTTTCTGCCACATAAAAGAGATTATCATGAATCTGAGATAGGTAGAATGGTGATGAGGTCCAAGCACAGGTAATAGAGAAAAAACAGCCATGAACCAGTTGTGGTTGCTGTGCAGATGGGCCAAGAAGAGAACACTGTAGATGGTGCAAGAAGCATAAAAGTGAGGAGCAAAGTGATGGATGCCAACAGTACAAGCAGAGGGTGGGTACAAAAGTAAAGGTTCAGGGATACAAAGTGGATTTTAAAATGTATATTAATAAGCGTATATGTTAATAGGTGCTGTGTACCCCACCCTTTCTCCCCAAAAGGAGTCCTGTGGTTAAACAGAATCATGAAACATGAACCCATAACTCCCCTTCAAGATTCACAACACAAATTAGAGTCTGAAAAATTCTACAGTAGAGAAACCCAACATGATCACATTTATTTGCCCCTGGGGCACTCTTATTTGCAACATGCATGCTCATTGTCACACTGAGGAACAGATTATATGGCATACCAGTTTAGGAAGTCTTGTTCTTAAAAAGTTGTGTTTTTTTGTTGTTGTTGTTTTGTTTTTGTTTTTTTTTTTTTTTTTTTGAGACAGTCTTTCTCTGTTGCCCAGGCTGGAATGCAATGGCATGGTCTCAGTTCACTGCAACTTCTGCCTCCTGGACTCAAGCGATTCTCATGCTTCAGCCTCCCAGTAGCTGGGATTACAGTACTGTGCCACCATACTCTGCTAATTTTTGTATTTTTAGTAGAGACATGTTTCACCAGGTTGGTGAGTCTGGTCTCTAACTCCTGACCTCAGGTCCCACCCATCTCAGCACCCCAAATTTCTGGGATTACTGGCATGGGCCACCACATTCAGCCTAAAATTTTTCAAGTTTTAAAGACCACAACATGGCAAACAACTCAATATATTAAACAATAACAGGTTCTTAAGAAATGTTGAATATTCAAAAGCTTTAAAGTCAATACATGTTCTAATTTCTCTAGGAGTAAAATTGTTATTAATTCACTTAAAAATACCTTATTCCCAACATAGTTTAAGCTACACATTTTAAAAACATAGTTCTTACTACTAGCTCTAAAATCTTCATAAAAAGGTAAGGTAAGTAGTCAATCCATAAAATATTATAGTTTCTAAGACAATAGCAATATGCTTTTTTCAGTGTCACAAATTAGTAGTTTTCGTTTGTTAGATACAGCTGTGTATTTCATAATTTATGTTTATACAACGAAGTCTGGCATTTCAGAGAAGTTTCCCTTATCTACAGTTATTTCAATGTTTTAAAAACTGGAGAAGAAACAGATGTTGAAGGGTGAAATTTATTTTAAACTATTTTAGAAATATTTGGCAACAATGACTAGAGTCTTAGTAAGAGAACAGCTCTTGTAAAAATGACAAGTATATTTTGCATGTACATTCATGAAAGAAAAATAATTTGAAATGAAACAAAGAATTATTATCAAATGTATATAATAGATATATTTGTTAATATGAAAAACAACTTTCAGTAAATACTGTATTTTATCATCATGAGTTTGAGTCTATAAAACTCTGTGTATCCATTCATACATATAATATATTGAAGAAAACATCACAAATTCTTTCTGCTTTTCGTAGCATCTGGCTTTTAAAAATAAGCCTGGTGATTTTATCCTTTTTCCTTACCTTTGAATTTATACTCTAGCTTTCAAATTAACCCTACCTGAGAAGACAGACTAACAACCCAATATTCTTCTGCAATGATTTCTGAAAGATTTTGTGTTTTGAATAATAATTCATGTTTCTGGACATATCTGATCATTTTGCATATGTTCATTTCATTCTTGGTCAAGGTATGTTTCTACGTCAGTAGTGTAATTTTAAAGTATCCACAAGGCTATTTTTGTGGATATATTAAGACATAATTCTAATAAATAGGAGGTTGTTACGATATGTCAAAGGATTTGGGAAAAAATAATAGTTGGCTTAACCCAAAATTGTGCAATGATTTTTTTTAATTATTTGTAACAAGAATAGCCAATTCTGTAGTTCTTTTTGGCAAACCAAAAAAGGTTTTATTAAAATAAACTTTCAGGAAATGAAGTTAGCAATATAGAGAGTAAGCATATATTATCCCAGGATTATTTTTTTCATGAAAATTCTATAAAATGGCTATTGAATTGCACGCCAGCAATTATCATTAATTGCAAGCATACACCAAAATAGCCAAAATTGAGAGAGTTTACATATCATATTGAAATAAGGCAACAGTTTTTAAGCAATGAACCTATCATTAATGAAAAGCTTAAATTCTTTATCCAGTTGATCTTGAAGTTGAGGTTTACTATGTATGTTATGGCAAAACTCCAGGAGCTGACTAATTTACAAACAGGAAGTAGATTGGTTATAGTTTCCTATGGTAATTCAGGATTCAAGTTTCCTTATTCAAAAATAATCTAGAAGTCATTAAGTGATTTGAGTATAGTTGAAGTACAATACATTATCATTGTAATTTTAATCCAGAGTTCCAAATTTAGGTGTTAAAAGTGGTTCTTTTATCTATGATCATCTTGATTGTGTAATCCTGTTTCACTATTTAATTAAAACATATAACAATTCAAATAACACAGACCCAATCACAAGCTGTCAACTGAATTAAGGCCAGTGTAGTTAGGTGTGTATTATTCCATGTACATGAGTATGGTTGTAAATGAGGAAGGGAGAATAGCACTTTTCACTTATGGTCTACAGCTAAGCCATATCTCCCATGAAAATATTTACTGTATGATAAGAATGAACAATATTTGAGATGCTTAAGGTGCTAGGGAAATGGAACACATGGTAGCAGCAACTCCTACTTAAATAGGGCTTACTGTATACAGAGTACAGGGCCTAGAGCTTTGGATATTTTCACTGATTTAATTTGCACTGCAAATTCATGAGGTTACTACCATATTATCCCATTTTACAGATGAGGGCTAAAATATCAAAAGGGTTAGTAACTTACCAAGGTCATGAACTTGGTAAATGAAAGAGCCAGGATTAAAACCCAGACAATTTGACTTCATAACCCATGCTCTTAAACAAGTAACAAAGTTTAGCCTGGCTCTTATGCATCTCTAGAGAGTAATACTTGGTCAATTGTCTCAAATATGTGACCAAACAATCTGGAGTCACTTTAGCTAGAATCTTCAATAGCAAGACTAACACAACTGATATTATTTTCTGCAACTTCCTTCCCTCCCTCTCTTGAAAATTTATCTTAGACTTCTACTGATTTCTCTACTTTCTTCCTTCATACGGGATAAGTAACCCTCTTCCTTTCTAAGGCTAACTAAACGTTCCACTTTAACACTTAATTCCATCCCCTATCACACTATTTAAATAACCTTCATTCTTTTTTTTTTTTTTTTTTTTTTTTGCGACGGAGTTTGGCCCTTGTTATCCAGGCTGGAGTGCAATGGCGCGATCTCGGCTCACCGCAACCTCCGTCTCCTGGGTTCAAGCAATTCTCCTGCCTCAGCCTCCCCAGTAGCTGGGACTACAGGCATGTGCCACCATGCCCAGCTAATTTTTTTTTTTGTATTTTTCGTAGAGACGGGGTTTCACCATGTTGACCAGGATGGTCTCGATCTCTTGACCTCGTGATCCACCCGCCTCGGCCTCCCAAAGTGCTGGGATTACAAGCGTGAGCCACCGTGCCCGGCCTTAAATAACCTTCATTCTTAACTGTCCTCTCCCTACCACACAGCATCCCTTTCTTCACCCAAGACTATATATTTGCATCTCTACTTCTTTGAGAAAAGAAATAATCCCGCAATCCTACTCCCTCATAGAGCCACCATACCATCTTCATTCCTTATCCTTGCTATTTTCATTTTAAGGAAAGGCAGCTGAAGTGGGACCAAATCAATCACCGTGCTTTAGTCAGAGACTAAGAAGGAATCATAATGTGAATTTCTCAACTTCTGTGACATAAAGAGAATAGGGCTTGAAGACAGAAGGCTACCCTGCTTAATGGTATGAATTCTGGTCATCAATCACATGCAAAATGGGAGTAATGATATGATTTCACTGGGTTCTTGTGAGGATTACATGTGAGGGAGTAGAAAAGCCCCTCAAATTGATGGGGGGACTTGGCTACACAATAAATAATTTAAAAATATTCGCTGAATATGAATTAAAATGATTATAATAATAAAGTTAGAAAATTATCCTCTAATAATCAATAAAAAGATCCAAATGGATGAAAAGGAGAGGGTGCCTGTGTGTGAAAGAGAGACAGATCAAGATCATGGGGGAGGAAATGATACTGTGTAGGCACTATTACTCAAAAGGTACTCTAGAATTCATTCATTCAGCAAATATTAATAGAACATCTACTGTGTTCCCAGCAGTGGTCATGGCATTTTAGATTAATAGTGAACTAAACAGACTGAACCTCTCTGCCATCTTACTCTGCCCACTCCAACAGATTAATCCTTCTAAAGAACCATTATGATAGGTTATTTCCTTGTTTGAAAGTCTTAAATAGTTCTTTATTGTCTACTTAATAAATTCCAAAACTCCTAATCCATCATTCAATGTCTTTTATATTTTCTTGAGCTCCAAACATTTTTTCAGTTTAATTTCTTACTATTTCAACTTTTCTCCTACATGAACTTTCAAAAGACAGTAAAATGTAACATTTTAAAAAGACTCTAGAACTCCTCTAGTTTTAGAATCAAAGTATATTTTAGTATAGCTGGGATATTTGAGAAGTTTGAGAAAGGAGGAATTTCAGATGATGGGGCTGTGAAGGAAAATTGGACTCCAGCCAGATTATAAAGGACATTATATACCACACTAAGAAGTCTCAGTTTGTTCATAAAGACAACTGAACACTGTTTTAATCAAGAAGTGTTATGATCAGGTCTGTGTTGTTGACAGGTAATTCTGGGGGCAGTTATAGGATGAGTTTGAAGAGATGTCTGGTGGCATAAGAGGCAGCTAAGAGAATATTGCCATAATGATGAGAGATGGTGGTAGCTAAATGAATAATGCAGTAGAGCTCATGGCATGAAGGGCCTTACTCCTATGAAACATTTCAGAGCTATTATCAATAAGGTCAGAGACAAGTTGGCAGAATGGTTTAATGGTTATGTGGTTCTGGAATCAGACTGCCCTTGTCTCAGACCTATCTTGCCCACTTACTAGCTTATGACTTTTGTCAAGTTACCTTATATTTCTTATATTCATTTTCCTCATTTTTAATGTAGAGATAAATAGCACCTACCTCCAGAGATGCTATAAGAATTGAAGTCAATACTCCATCCTGGTTCTTGGCAACAAGTTGGCTAAGGAAGTGCTTTATGAATACTAGCTATAAGCTGTATCACTAAAACATGGAAAGTCAGATACATCATTTCCACCCAGCTTTATGTGTCTTTGAATTTGCTGAGCATTCCTTCTACTGTACATAATTGCATTTTTATCTTTATTGGATCATTCTTCACGCAATCTCTTTCAGTTCGATCTCCATACGCCAAAACCCAACCTAATCCCAAGTGCTTGATTTAATCATCTTCGAATTCTCAGTGCTTTAACTCAGTTTAGATTTCAATTAAATTTGGTCAAAGTTCTCTGAAAGTCTCATCAAACATGTTGTTTTCAGCCCCTGAACTTTCACAGGACTTTATATCATTCTTGACCCTTACCACACATAATCTTGCATTTGAGGACTTGATGTGTGTAACTACCTCTCTTTATTGCTCTGTGAGACCCTTCCCCGCTGCAATTCTTTTGGTGCTTTGTACATAATTAGATTGGTCTCTTACAACATAAGTCTGGTGCATAACTGTTTGATGATTCACTCAGTGACAAATAATTCAAAGGAAAGTCATTAACTAGATTATAAATGCCTTACTGCCCTAAACTGATTCTCCTTGTAGTCAATGCTTACTTCTCATGTTTCATCATCCTGGAACCTGTTGTGGGAAAGCAGTCTGAAAGGTGTTCATTAAGTAATCTTGAGTTCATACAATTTGGTCCTCTGTTGATTGTCTTTGGGCATTTTATTATTCTTACAAAATCTTTCCAAAAAGTAAAACTCAAAGTTTCTCAATTAAGATAATTTTAACTTTTAAGCACACATCGTGCTATAATTTAACAGGGATGATAGCTGTTTATCCTGATTGAGTCACATCGCATTTCACCGTGTGGGCAGGCATCTGAATGTTTCACAAACAGCAGTTATGAAGAGTGTAAATATTGGTTGGCTTAACTTAGTTTAGAAACACAAGGCTGCTATGGCCAGTGATCTAAACCACCACCACTGTTCCACTAAAATATTTTGGGTAGGGCTTTAAAACGTTTGGGAAGGGCAGCCAGCCAAACACATGTGCCATCCAGATTTCCAAGTCTAGGAGTGGGAAAGAGGGAAATCTGCCTGAGCATGCAGAGGACAGACAGCAATCCCATAGTTGCTTCTCCTGTGCTCCAGTGCTGTGCTCCTGGCAGCATGCCCATCCTGACTGCAGCCACTCCAGGCCCTGTAGCACACGACATTCACCCTGACATTACATCAGAATCAGGCTGCCTCTGCCTGTCACTAGAAGCCAAAAGACAGGATTCCACTGCATCTGAAGCAAATGTTGTTGAGGCATGCCAGGAAAACTGTGAATCAGAGGCCAATTTGGGAAGCAAACCACCTCACAGATTTCTTGCTCAACATAGGAACAAAGCTCCTATCATTGAAAGCATCAATACACACCTCCTCCATTTCAAAGACATCATAGTCATTCTGTATCTAATAACCTCTATTCTGCTACCGACAAATGGTTGTTATATTTACTCATCAGACACACAACTAAGTATCTGCACACTGCATCCTACACCCCTTCCCAAGGGTATGCCTTATGGCACATAGAGGGCAAAAGCAAAGGATCACTCCCCCTTCTACCAATCAGAAAACAGGCTATCCACATTCTTTTCCATGTATTAGAAATATCTGCCTCTGATCCAAATACTTTGGGTTGATAGGAGTCTCAAAATCCAAACATACGTTCCAAACGTTAATTAATAGACTGTGTTGTTAATTTAAGAGTAAATAGTTAAAATCTGAACATATTGAGTCCAATTCAAATATAAATTTCATGTAAATCAAAAATTTGCACTCCCTAGTTATTAAAACAGTAACATTTGTGTAGTCATTCAACATTTTTTCCAATGTACAATAAAATTTATAGGGTGATTTTAAGTACCATCTGGACTTCTGCTTTTCTCTATCCAAATGGCAACCTTATTTTCCCCAACCCCAACACCCAAAATCTCTCTGATGCTGGAATTTTTTTGCTGAAACCTGCTAAAATTTGGACAACTGTTTGAAAACTGTCAATATTCTCACAAAACAGACTACATTATATTGCCCATGATAAAATAATTATTCATGCATAAAAGATTGACTGCTATCTAAATAAACACTTTTTAAAATGTCAGCATGATTCAACTTGATAAACACCAATTAACTTTTACTACAGGTTGGTTCCAATGCTAGACATTATATATAATTATATATAATTAATATAAGCCCCCTCAAGGAGCATATAATCTAATGGATAAAATAGATATGAAAATATCTAACTATAATCAAAATGGAATAACGTAAGAACTAAAGTGAATTATAAACATGTTATAAGATTAAAAGGAAAGGAACTATTCATCTTGATGAAGGGATTAAGATGTTTCATAAAAGAAGTTAGTACATGAGCACCTTGAAAGATGAGTAAGATTATGAAATAAGAGATGAAGAATCTTCTACTCCCTAAAACATGACACCTTAAAAGTACAAAGTGGGTGCAGAGCCTCACAAATAGTGTGGAATAGCCAGAGGACATGGCACAGGAGTTGGCATAGGAGATGGAGCCTTAAAGGTGATTAGAGAATGATTATGACCTTCAGCATTTATATGTTAGTTATTTACTATACATTCAGATGTCTCCATTTTGTGCCTGTTATATATCCCAGGCAGAGTACCTGACACTGAAGATTCAACAAGGGAGTCTTGCCTCCCTCTATAGAGAGGATTTGGTGAAATTTCATTGTTGTAAGCAACAAAAAGTTTGTGAAGGTTCTCATGGAAAGAGATGAAATAAATGAGCCTGTGCTTTGAGACCACTGTCCTTTGAAAACACATCAAACAGACTGGAGAGACAAGACTGAAAACACGAAGAGGGGGTGTATCTTGGAGGACACTTATTCTCTGCAGTACTGTTGTCTTCGTGGTAGAATTAAGGCCACTAGCAGTATTACCCAAGGCTTCTCTTCTCACTGTGACATGAAGAAATGATCTGCCAGATTGGTGAATTTCAAAGGAAAAACCAGGCATGTAGAGCTCTGCTCACTCCTGATTTCTTGGGAAAGCACCTGACCTTGGAGATCTGTTCTCATCTTCTCCAGACTGCAAGTTGTCCACAGCTGACAATAACTGGATAAGCAAGGCTGGCTAATCCAAAAGTTTATGTATTAGGAAAATTTGGAGATCTTTGCAAATCAGAAAAGATTGTCCTCATATTTTTATACCTGCATAGTATTCCCTTTTTGGATGCATCTTAACATTACTGTTGGAAATTTAAGTTATTTGCAAGCTTTCCTATTACAAACAATACTGCAGTTAATGATTTGCACAGACCTCATTTCATATATTTATCCACTTATCTGTGATATAAGTACCTAGAAGGAAAGGCTATATACATTCACAATTTTAGTAGATATTACACAATTGTCTTCCGCAGAGAGACTAATTTACTCACAATAATATATAAGAGAGCCAATTTGCCCCACAATGCTTGCCATCTCAATATTTAGATTTTTATTCAGGGTTCCTCGGTTTATAGAAAATGTATTTTATGAAACATTTTCTAATCTTGGCACACTGTAATAGTTAAAATTCTTCTGACTATATATGATGATTCTCTGCCTAAATAATTTGTGAGGTTCTAAAACATAAAAGCATTATGTGAACATCAAGGCGCATGGATCCCCTCATTTATTCGATTTTAATATTTTAAGATATATCATATCTCAATATATGGAAAACATAATCTGAGCTTCAATATAGTCAAATGTAATTCTAGAACATGGCTTTAAAACAGATTTTGCTTTTCTGAGTTGGAATCTGAAATGCCAAAACATCTATGTCATATTTAGATGTAATATTTATTACCACAGGTATAACAACAAATGTCATCATTGTCAATTAAACAATTTTAACATGTGTGATATGCAGGGAAGTGGGCCAGATCTTGGGAATAGAAGAAAAATAAGATAATTGTTACTCCTGCCCTCAAAGTAATTACCATGCATTAATAATTACTACAGAATATATTGTAAAAGCCAACTTCCAAGTGGAGAAGCATTTTATTTTATCCAGTGAAAAGCCTTTTTACCTATACAATGCTATCTCTTATTAAAATACACATAATCCCTTTTTATTGAACATAAAGGAAATAAATTTATTTGTTAAAATCAGTTCTCTTGGGATAATAACTATTATTTGTGTTATAAAGTTAATTTTTGTCCATGCAAAAGTATGACTCTAGATAATTACATTGATAATGCTCAATTTTGGCAGAGTGGTAATTTGCCTCATATTTTCTTCCACTGGTCCATCAAAACTAATATACTGCAGCTGACAATTACCCTACAATCTCTCATTTTGTATCAAAAATAACTTACACACATTATTGCTTTTTCCCCATGATTTTAAATGACCAGTCTTTTCTGAATGGACATCTTAGCTAAACACATCTGATAATTTTATTGGGAACAGGAGATACTAACTAATTCAGTAAAAAGTGAAAGTGTCCTATTTTTGCTTGACATTAACTCTGGTCTCAGAACTGCTGAAAACAATGAACTATGCAGTTTCATAACTAAATCCTGTCCTCAAAATGAAAGATTGTAAGGAATATGATATGTGTTTGAGTTTGCGTGGGTGACTTGTAGTGTTATAAGGGTTCTTTTTTTCCATTCATATTTTGGGATTTTATTCCTATTTCACCTAAAAAAGGAAGGACAGGGAGTCTCAGCAACCCAGAAAAAGCCACGTAGCCAGAGAGCGACATGGTGGAATGGGAAGAACATGAAGCCAGAAGAACTGAGTGCGAACCTTGGCACCCAGAACTGGGTGCCAACCTCAGCTCTGACAGCCAAAATGCCAGGGAAAATTACAAGGCACCCAGGAAAACCAGGTGTCAATCTCTGCTCTCACATCCAAAAAGCCAGGGAAAATTACAAGGCACCCAGGAAAACCAGGTGCAACCTATGCTCTAACAGCCAATGAGCCAGGGCTCATTGGTTGGCCCAGTTATTTGCCAAACCTTGACCCATTTTCTCAGCTGTAAAACTTACCAAATGTCCTCTAAGGTTTCCAATTCTGATATTCTCACCTACATTCGGACATTTCCAACCTTCATCCTGTCCTCTTCCTCCCAAGAGAGCAGACTGGAAGATCAGATAAGTAAATCAAATCTGAGTAGGAAACAAGTCAATCGTGACTTCCAGTGCCTTTGGTACACTCTAGTCAGAAATGTTTTTGCTGGCAGAACACTGGCAAGTGAAAGAAAAAAGTGCACTAGGAGACAATTAAGCAAATATATATATATATATACATATATATACATATATATATGTATATATATATATGTATATATATATATTGATTTCTTTTGTTCTCCAAATGTGAAAAACAAAAATGTGACTGAGTACTGTATGCCGTTGTAAGATTTTCCATTTATAGAGTTTTATAGTAATATTCATTTCATTCAGGTCCTAATTTTCCAAGGTTATTTTTAACTTCAGTAACAGTATGATTGTTCTACTGCACTATGGTAACCATATGACATCAATTTTCCAAGACAGCCTCAATTTTAATTGGCTTGTCCCTAATTTAGAACAAATTTTGGACTTATCCCTTCTGTAAGTTTAGGGAATATGATTACCCATGTGTTTAATTATCCCCCGTCTGTGTCTTTTTTTCTTGATTACAATAACAAATTTGAAATGAAAATAAGAGTAAGGAGAGACCCAGATTTTAATATTTTACATCTTTGTACTTGGCAAATTGTCTTATAAGTTGTTACAGTGACAGAAGAGTTGAAGGCTCACATAAAATCTACCCATTAAGTAGACACAGATACTAGGAGATATGGCTACATTTACTGATCACACAGAGTTTAGGAGGCCTAGAAAGAAAAGTCAGGATTGTTTTAGTGTTAGCGGCATTTTCAAGTGAAGATATTAGGGTCCCTATCAGGGGAGAGAAGACAACTAAGTTTAGGAAGCCAGAAAGGCTGACTGACAGTTGTCTTCTGGGCAAAACATACAAGGGCCACAAGACCTTGGTAACTGGACTAAGGTCCCAGGTACTACACAGGAATCCACATAGAGCAGAGAAAGAAGAGGGCAAGGAAGGTTATCAGAAATGCCCAATACTGGACACAATGATACATGGAAGAAAGGAAACTATTTATCTCTTTTATATAAATTGACTATAGACATCATGACATTGTGTTCCTAAATATTTTAGTATACATGATCAAAATAAAAGCAGTTTTTAAACTTTGTTGTATTATATTCCTCTTTAAAGAAAACTGCTTTAAGCTATAAAGCCTTTCAGACAAAAAAATGCAAACACACAATATTGTATAGTTTATTTCAGGGGAATAACAGCTTCCCAGAAAGTCATCCACAGACTTCAATTAAAAACCTTTAGCAAACAGAGATAGTGTTTTTTTAAGATAATCTACAAGTACAGTGCCTGCAAATGCCAAGGCTAGTGGGAAACTAAGAGTATTTGGAAAGTGCAGCGACTGGAGAGAGACTCGTTCTAGAACTAGGAGGATAATTAGTAGAGTCAGTCTCATGGGGAGCAGAAGCTGTCCCGTTCAGTCTAGAAAGTATCTGCAGGGCTTAGATTTGTGGTATGAAAATCAGTAGGCCCAGTTCTTGAAAACTCAGTCCTGCAAAGGCTGAGAAATGATGTGTTTGATGAGACTGATGTAAACAAAAAACCTACTGCCTGTGCACCATGCCCTACACCAGAGACAAAAATAAAGTCAGGCTTTTCTAAGGGTCAAACATTAATAGTAAAGGTCAGAGAAGAGGGCTCTGCTAATGGCGTTTGGCAAAAGGTAAAAGAAAGAAAGAAAGATGGTGACCAGATGTTCTCTATTTAGAATCTGTAAAAGGGAAATTACATTACAGTAGTAGGAACTCAAGTTATATAAAAGGAAAATCTGTCCAGTGAACTTTGTAAAGCATGAGACCTAGTTACTGATGGACAGACACTACTATTCTCCTTCCATGAACTATTCAAAACTAGAACAGATATTTGTGTGTTTTTAACAATTTAAGGTTTCCAGAAGCAAAACTTCAGGTCAGACATTCATGGAGATATTCAAATTCCTTGAAAGATTGACATATCAATATATTTGATATTTATTTCATTATAAAAGTTTTTGTAATTATTTTTAAATCCACTGAATTCTTCTAATCTGACACTTTGCCCAAACTTTTCCAAATAAAATTACTGAGAATAAGAATTCCTTGATATAATTCACAATCAATATAACCATGTGGATTCCATTCAGCACCTTTAGCATTCTTATTAATTCTAATTAACTTGTATTAAGAACAATTAATGCTGAAACCATCAAGCTGTTGCCATCAAGTTATATATCCCTAATTGAAATTATATTTTTAAGCAAAATGATTCTGATATCTACATATGTGTGTTGAAAATAATATCCTAAGTAAGTACACTCTGAAAAACTACAAAAAAAAAATGGAAAAGTAAATAAAAAAGATGTTCTGGAAAGACTGTTAGAAAAGTAATGAGATTTACAGATTGACTAAAACACCAGGAAAACCTCCAAAAAATATTTGACATTTGGTCAGTCAGTCAGAGGAGAGTTGGCAGTTGGTCAGGAAAAATGTGAATCATAAATGTCTATCCCCTCCATTATACAATGCATATGAATCAGATGTCTGCTAGCTCATTCTTGGTCTCAATTCTGAAGTCAGCAACTGCTTTATATATTTGGCTTCATGACCCAGATTAGATCTTCTGTTCTTTCAACTTGAAATACGTGCAGCTCACACTCACATAGACTTGGGGTAGAGTGAAATGATCCTCCCATCCATTCACACCATCTTTTATTCTGGACAGTTCCTGGAGCAAAATTGCCATGTCTATCACCTACAGTAGAAATTTGACCTTCCAGCCAAATATTAGGAAGCACAGTAGTGACTGCTATGGCAACAGACTAAACATACATACCATCTAAAAGGTAGTTGGAAGAAGAGCTAAGTTATTCCAAATATAGAGAGGTAGGAAAGTTTAAATTTCTCAAACCCTAAAATACGAAAACCAAGAGCATATACATCATAGTACAGTAATCTTGATGGAAGCATAATTATTTTTTGTTATTGTTTTATCAAATATTACTTTCAAAGAAGCTGTTAAATGACTTAATCTCAGTTTCTAATGTACTACAAATTCAAAGGAAATTTCAAAATAATAATGCTTATCCAAAGTTTCCAAATGCTGACTTCTTAAATAAGATCATATACAAATAATTTGAAACTATTTCATTCCTTTGGAGTTGTTCCCATCTAACCTTCCAGCTGAAAAAAAAATATTAGCGGCACCATATGTAAGCCACAAAGGAAGGAAGGACACCACCTGTACAAACCCTACCTTCAGTTTTTTCTCTGAAAGCTTTTAGTTTTCTTGGTCCTTCCATTATAAATACACACACACACACACACACACACACACACACACACACACATACACACCCTACCTTATCAACATTTTATCAGGACAAATATTTTTTTAGTCATTTGTACAAAAGCATAAGATGATTGCCAATCTTAGCCCACAGTATTTGTGGGTTTGGCTGAAATTTTAAAACTGATAATGAAGAGAAACAACATTTATAGTTCACCAAATAGTTCTCCAAAACAGTGATTCTAAGCCCTGTTTGGCTCAGAGCCTTGTTTATTTAAAAATTTTTTTAACATTCTTGTACTATAATGAAATTTTCAGAACATATAACTTTCACATATACCTAATTTTAAATCCCTATATTGTTCTAATTAAATAAGAATAATATAATCTAATTAATCCCTATATTGTTTTAATAAGAAATTTAAAAGGAATTTAAAATAAAATAATAAGTATTTCAATATTCAGACGCTCGACCATGATGACACTAGATGACAGAGAATAATAAGATTCTCATTATCAACCAATATGGATTTATAATAAGTAGGACAATAACCATCTGATTATTGCAGATGCAAATTTTGATATTCCCATATTTTGATATTCAACATCTAAATATAAAGACTAAATTACTATGGTCAGATTAAATGTATGTGACAGTTGCATTCCAGAGAAAATTATTTCATATTAGAACTAGTCAGAAAATAATTGGTGTTTGCATATATAATGAAGTTGTTTTTAAGCTCAAATAATTGCAAATGGATTTTTCACTTACATGAATGACTAGCAAGACCTTCAGTCAAGCAAGACATAGGACAATTCTTCCCTGCATTCCAAGAAATAAATCATCTCCAGTTTCCAGCCACTTGATGTCAGTTTCAATTGTTAAAACAAATAAAATGCTCTCAAAAACATCCAAAATTCTCCTAGAGAGAAGTACCTCAATCTCCACACCCAACCTTGAGAACCACAGGTCTAGAAGGAGACAGCTGAGTAACTTTACACCCATGTTGACATAAGGTGGGATATAAAGTGTTTCCTTTGGGGATATTATAACAGAATATACATGTGCCATTAAAAATACAGTCATGCACTGCATAATACTATAATCAACAGTGGACAATAAATACAATGGTAGTCCCATATATTTATAATGGAGCTGAAAAATTCCTATTACCTAGTGACATAGCTTTCCTAACATTGTAGTGTAACTCATTACTTACATGTTTGTGGTGATTCTGGTGTAAACAAATCTACCATGCTGCCAGACACATAAAAGCGTAGAGTAATGCCTGGCTCTTCACGTTCACTCACCGTGCACTCACTGACTCAGTCAGAGCAACTTCCAGTGCTGCAATCTCCATTCACGGTACATGCCCAATACAGGTGTACCTTTTAAAATCTTTTATACCATATTTGTCACTATACCTTTTCTATATTTAGATAGATTTAGATACACTAATGCTTACCATTGTGTTACAATTGCCTAGAGTATAAGGTTTGTATCCTATAAGCGTAGTAAGCTATACTATCTAGAATTGTCTAAATACACTCTTTGATGTTTGCACAAAGACAAAAGCATCTAATGAAGCATTTCTCAAAATATATCTCCATCATTAAGTGACACATAACTATACTTTCAAGTTCAAAGAATTGGAATATGCAAACTATGCTCTCTATTAAGAAAAAAAATCAAAAGTCAATAATAAAGATAAGTTTTAAGTATGTAAAAAATCAATTGCATTCTTACATACCAGCTACAAACGGCTAGAAAATGTGTGTAAGACACAATTTATAATAGCAAAAAGAAATACAAAGAACCAAAGAAAAATATAACAAAATATGTAAAATAATTCCAAGAGGCACCATTATAAAATTATATTGAAATTCATCAAAGAAAATCTAAATAATTGAAAACATTTAGTACGGATATTGAAAGAAAAATGGTATTTTGACCATGTCTATTTTCAAGTGACATAAATGTATAACATCAAATGATATACTATGCAGTCATGAAAATGAATGAACTACAGATTTTTGAAGCAACATAGATAAATCTTAAAAACAACACATTTATAGAAAGAAGGGAGACTAAATGATGTGTACTGTTTGATTATATTTACAGTAAATTCAAAAACAGGAAAAACTAAACTATATTATTTAGGGATACATATGTAGTGGTAAAAACAAAGAAAAGCAAAGAAATACAGTAAATCAGAATGGTGGTTAACTCTAGAGGGAAACAGTTTATAATCAGAAATGGCTTCCTTAAGATAAATATATATGTAACCCAATAAAAAATAGGCAAGATATATGAATTTTTGGACTCATACAAAAATAAAATTTGAATTCTAAGTTATCTCATGGTAAAACTGAAAAGACAAAATCTTAAAAGCAATCAAAAAGGCAGATGACATACAAAGAACATTTCTTACAAAATAACCTATTCAGAGTACTGAGGAAAAAATATTGCACAAGCTGAAGTGTGAAAGAAAGACTTCAGAAAAAGATCTACTGGAAAACTGATCTCTTACTTAAGCAAGTACGGTGGTACTGAGGAATATGTAAGATTAGTACCAGTTGCTTGAGCATGGTGAGGAAGTAGGCAGATAGGCTCTTGAGAAAAGTTGGAAAGGCCCAAAGGTTACAAAAATCCCTGGGAGACCAAGATTATATAAAAACACGAATTCAAAATAAATCAGAAACCTAAGTATTAGAGCAAAACTACAAAACTCTTGGAAGGAAGCAGAGGAGTAAATCACAGTGACCTTAGATTAGGGAATTTCTTATGTGACATCAAAAGAACAATCAACAAAACAAAAAAAATAGATCTACCAGATTAACACAAGCTTGGTGCCTTACAACAGATATTTATTCTCCCACAGTTTGGAAGGCTAGAAGTCCAAAACCAAGGTGTCAATGGAGCCATATTCTCTCTGAAGGGTCAAAGGAGCCTTCTTCCTTGACTCTCTCTAGCTTGCCAGCAACACTTTGTGTCCTTTAGCTTGTAGACACAGCCTTCCAATCTCCGACATCAAATGATATTCTCCATGTATGGTCTGTATCCAAATTTTTCTCTTCTTATAAGGACACCAGTCACTGGATTAGGGCCCACTCTAATCCAGTAAGACCTCATTTTAACTTAATTACATCTTCAAAGACCTTGTCTCCAAATGTGGTTACATTCAAAAGTACCTGGAGTTAAGACTTCAACAGATCTTTTTAGGGGACACAATACAACCTTCAGGAATGTCAATTCTGATAAAATAATTTCACCAAAGAGGATATACAAATACCTAATAAATGTATGAAAAGTGCTCATTATCATTAGCCAGCAGGAAATCAAAATCACAAGTAATAACCACTTCACACTCAGAGAAGCTGCTAGACTCAAACAAAAACAGGTATTGATGAGGAAGTGAAGAAATTAAAACTCTCATAGACTGCTAGAAGGAATGTAAAATGTTGTAGCCACTTTGAAAAACGGTTTGGCAGTTTCCCAAATTAAACAGATGACCCAAATATTTCACTCCTATTTGGATTGAAAACATATGTTTACACAAAAGCTTGTACACCAAAGTTTATATCACAATTACTAATAATAGCTAAAAGGTAGAAACAAGCCAAATGTCCAACAACTAATGAATGGATAAATATTCATGTGGTATAACCATACAAGGAAATATGATTCAGCCATTAAAAAGACAAGAAATATAGATATATGCAACCACATGGATGACCCTTAAAAACTTTCTGCTAAGTGCAAGAACGCTGAAGACACAAAAGACCATGTATTGCATAACTCTAAATCTATGAAGTGTCTGAAATAAGCAAATATCTAGAGACAGAAAGTAGATTAGTGATTGTTAGAGGCAGGGGTGAGGAGAAAATAGGGAATGACTGCTCATGGGAATAGGGTGTGTTTTGGGGGTGGGTTGATGAAAATATTCTAAAATTACATAGTAGGATGCTTGAACTCTGTGAACATATTTTAAAATCACTGAATTATACATTTTAAAAGGGTGAATTTGTGCTATACAAGTTATATCTCAAAAGATGTCATAAAAGATACTTTAAAATACTGCTTCAAAAGCACTTTCTGTCACTAGGTAGTGAAATGAAATATCTAGATAATCTATGACCAGCCATTCTACTCCTAGGTATAAATACCCAAAAAATTGTTGGACAGTTAATATAAAATCTCTAAAAATATTTTTATATTAATAAAAATAAATATTATATTAAATATAAATATAAATACTATATTAATAAAATGATAAATTGATTGATAAAAAGTACTAGGCTATGAAACCAACAAGAATATATAATAC
Organism: Sapajus apella; assembly: GCF_009761245.1. Classification (NCBI taxonomy): domain Eukaryota; kingdom Metazoa; phylum Chordata; class Mammalia; order Primates; family Cebidae; genus Sapajus; species Sapajus apella. The sequence continues at coordinate 6,145,818 of NW_022436968.1, read as the reverse complement.
AATGCCAAGAACCTTTTGGTGGTGGGTTTGGTTGGCCTACTTGATTTAATAGAGTTATTTTCATAGTTGGCTGAATGACACTTAGTAAATCACTTATTTTTGACCCTAAAAGCATTTCTGTAAATAAAAATATAATATAAGACACACGTTGCCTGTGTCTATACTCTTGCCTTGGTAGGAGTCAGATGAAGTATACAGATAATTTATGACCAGCCATTCTGCTCCTAGGTATGTTTTCCCAAAAATTCTTAGACTGTTAAATAAAATCTCTAAAAGCATTTATTATAGTGTAACATGTAGTACTGGCAGGTTGGAGGCAACCTGGGTGTTCATCACAATATATTTGCTCATTAAAAATACATTCAGAAAACATTCATTTTGCAAAAACATATACAAATAAAAAGGAACAGGTTAAATGCATTTTTAAAAATAACTGCCTAAGGAGAAGAAAATAGGAGCAATACATACAGGAATAAAAGAGAACAAATTATTTTCATGTACTTTACTCATCATTTTTAAAAAGCAATAGAATAAGAATGCCAGGTAACTGGGGAGCGAGGATACTGAATGTAGAGCACAGTGAGGTTGATGCCTGAGTCTGTGCCTTTACATGCTCCTGGAGACATGATTCACAAAGGCAGGCTGACTCCTACCAAGGCCTACACATATGGGCAATGTGTGTCTTACATTATATTTATGTTTACAGAAGTTCTTTTAGGGTCAAACATGAGTAGTTTACTAAAAGTCATTTGGCCAACTATGACTATGAAAATAAGTCCATCAAATCAAGTATTCCAACCAAACCCACCACTAAAAGAGTCTTGGCATATATTATATATTCTTTTTGGTTTCAATAGCCCAGTGCTTTTTTGTCAATCCATTTATCCTTTCATTAAATATTTTTATACATGATTCCTTCTGTATTATCTTTATTGACTATTTAGTACAAGGTTGCATCTCCAGAAATGTGGGCTTTATATGTTTCCCTATCCCAAAGTGGCATTAAAAATTATGTTACCCATTGTTTTTTAACATCCAGTAAATAGTATTCAGATAGAGTTCTGGTTTTATTTGTTCTCATACCCTTTGGGTCACAGTATTTTTGAAACAAATTTTAAAAGGAAGTTCTTCATTAGTATGAAATCCTTGTTTAGTCAGAATTACAATCATCAAACTAAGAGTTCTAAGAAAATTGGCATTGTTTCCACAAAAAAACAAATGGTATCACTTCATTTTTAAGATATAACATTCTCTTCTCTTTGGATAAAACATTTTGTTGCCTAAAATTGTCAGTAGTTCCAGCACCATTTCTCTGGCTAACTGAATATGTGGCAGAAGTTTAAATTGTTTCCAGACCTCATGCTATTTTTATATTAGTCATCAGAACAAATTCTATTTAGCATACTCTTCCCTCAGAAACAATTTTTCAGACAAACACCATACATCTGAGAAGTAAGAAGCAATCAGAATTGGCATTCAGAGAAAAGCCATGTTTAACAACTGCAGATTTGCTGCTAATGAATAGTTAAAAATAAATGAAGTTTCTTAACTGTTAAGTAAACATATATAAGACAATATACTTTTTCTAGGAAAAAACTATGAAGAATACACAAAAAGCACTTTATCTTTTGGCCAAAAGGTAAAAATCATCTCTTATTAACAATCAATATTTAGAAAAAATGCCACTATTTCATATCAATTAAACTCTTTATTAAAATAATACATCTATTACTAAAACTACTTATTAGAAAAAGGTGGAGAATTTGTCTAGCTTTTGATCAAGAAGACAATTTTACATAAATCAGCTTTGAGTGTTAGATCCAACTTTACTATTCAGCAGTTGCTTAACCTTTCAAAGCCTTTGCAGATTAAGGATACTAAATAAGATGATCATGTGTGTCTCCAAAACTTTGTAATACTCTGAAACCAACATCTAGCCTTATCTTAAGGAAATGTAATAAGAGATTCCATAGAATTGGTCCATTACCATTACCAATTCCAGTACTTTACTATTTTCAATGTCAGGAAATTCATCTTATTCAATCTAAATCATAAGCCTTTCTCATAATTCTTGCCATTATGCAGTTGGAAACCAGATGATTATTTTCCCTTGTATGGAAAAAAAATTAATTCTATACTTGAATATAGCTAATAAACTATTCCTCAAATTTTCTTCTCCAGACTGAATAGTTCCAAACCTTCCTTAAGAAAATCTCAATTTCCCAGAACTTTCAATACTATGTTGAATAGGAGTGGTGAGAGAGGGCAACTTTGTCTTGTGCCAGTTTTCAAAGGGAATGCTTCCAGCTTTTCCCCATTCAGTATGATATTGGCTATGGGTTTGTCATAAATAGCTCTAATCATTTTGAAATATGTTTCATCAATACCTAGTTTATTGAGAGTTTTTAGCATGAAGGGTGTTGAATTTTATCAAAGGCCTTTTCTTCATCTATTGAAATAATCATGTGGTTTTTGTCACTGGTTCTGTTTATGTGATAGATTATGTTTATTAATTTGCATATGTTGAATCAGCCTTGCATCCCAGAGATGAAGATGACTTGATAGTGGTGGAAAAGATTTTGATGTGCTGCTGGATTTGGTTTGCCAGTATTTTATTGAGGGTTTTGCATTGATGTTCAACAGGACTATTGGCCTGAAATTTTCTTTTTTTGTTGTGTCTGCCAGGTTTTGGTATCAGGATGATACTGGCATCATAAAATGAGTTAGGGAGGAGTCCCTCTTTTTCTATTGTTTGGAATAGTTTCAGAAGGAATGGTACCAGCTCCTCTTTGAACCTCTGGTAGAATTCTGCTGTGAATGTATCTGGTCCTGGGCTTTTTTTGGTTTGTAGGTTACTAATTACTGCCTCAATTTCAGTACTTGTTACCGATCTATTCAGGGATTTGACTTCTTCCCGGTTTAGTCATGGGAGGGTGTATATGTCCAGGAATTTATCCATTTCTTCTAGATGTTCTAGTTTATTTGCATAGAGGTGCATATAGTATTCTCTGATGGTAATTTGTATTTCTGTGGGATCAGTGGTAATATCCCCTTTATCATTTTTTACTGCATCTATTTGATTCTTCTCTCTTTTCTTCTTTGTTAGTCTGACCAGCAGTCTATCTATTTTGTTAATCTTTTCAAAAACCAGCTCCTCGATTAAATGATATTTTGAAGGGTTTTTCATTTCTCTATTTTTTTCAGTTCTTCTCTGATGTTATTTATTTCTTGTCTTCTGCTAGCTTTTGAAATTGTTTGCTCTTGTTTCTCTATTACTTTTAATTGTGATATTAGGGTATCAATTTTAGATCTTTCCTACTTTTTCCTTTGGGCATTTGGTGCTATAAGTTTCCCTCAAAACACTGCTTTAGCTGTGTCCCAGAATTTCTGGTACATTGTGTCTTTGTTCTCATTGGTTTCAAAAAACTTATTTATTTCTACCTTAATTTCGTTATTTACCCAGTATCATTCAGGAGCAGGCTTTCCATGTGGTTATATGGTTTTGAGTGAGTTTCTTCATCCTGAGTTCTAATTTGACTGCACTGTGGTCTGAGAGGCTGTTTGTTATGATTTCAATTGTTTTGCATTTGCTGAGGAGTGTTTTACTTCCAGTTACGTGATCAAGGCAATCAGGCAAGAGAAAGAAATAAAGGCATTCAAATAGAAAGAGAGGAAGTCAAATTGTCTCTGTTTGCAGATGACGTGATTGTATATTTAGAAAACCCCATTGTCTCAGCCCAAAATATCTTTAAGCTGGTAAGCAACTTCAGCAAAGTCTCAGGATAAAAAAATCAATGTGTAACAATCACAAGCATTCCTATACACCAATAATAGACAAACAGAGAGACAAATCATGAGTGAACACCCATTCACAATTGCTACAAAGAGAATAAAATACCTAGGAATACAGCTAACAAAAATGAAGGACCTCCTCAAGAAGAACTACAAATCATTGCTCAAGAAACTAGGAGAGGACACAAAAAAATGGAACAACATTCCAATGCTCATGGATAAGAAGAATCAATATCCTCAAAATGGCCATACTGCCCAAAGTAATTTATAGATTCAATGCGATTCCCATCACACTACCATTGACTTTCCTCACAGAATTAGAAAAAACTACTTTAAATTTCATATGGAGCCAAAAAAGAGCCCATAGAGCCAAGACAATCCTAAGCAAAAAGAACAAAGTTGGAGGCATCAAACTACCTGACTTCAAGCTATACTACAAGTTTACAGTAACCAGAACAGCATGCTACTGTTACCAACACAGATATATAGACCAAGGGAACAGAACAGAGGCCTGAGAAATAACATCACACGTCTACAACCATCTGATCTTTGACAAACCTGAAAAAAACAAGCAATGGGGAAAGGATTCCCTATTTAATCAATGGTGTTGGGAGAACTAGCTAACCATATGAAGAAAACTGAAACTGGACGTCTTCCAACACCTATACAAAAACTAACTCAAAATAGATTAAAGACTTAAACGAAAGACCATGAAAACTCTAGAAGAAAACCTAGGCAATACCATCTAGGACATAAGCATGGGCAAAGACTTCATGACTAAAACACCAAAAGCAATGGCAATAAAAGCCAAAATTGACAAATGGGACCTAATTAAATTAAAGAGCTTGCTTCTGCACAGCAAAATAAACTATCATCAGAGGGAACTGGCAACCTACAGAACGGGAGAAAATTGTTGCAATCTATCCTTCCGACAAAGGGCTACTATCCAGAGTCTACAAGGCACTTAAAGAAATTTACAAGACAAAAACAAACAATCCCATCAAAAAGTGGGCAAAGGATATGAACCATACTTCTCAAAAGAAGACATTTATGTGGCAAACAAACACATGAAAAAAGATCATTATCACTGGTCATTAGAGAAATGCAAATTAAAAATGCAATGAAATACCATCTCACGCCAGTTAGGATGGCCATCATTGAAAAGTCAGAAAACAACAGATGAAGGAGATGATGTGGAGAAATAAAAATGCTTTTACACAGTTGGTGGGAATGTAATTTAGATACTTGTGGAAGACAGTGTGGTGATTCCTCAAGGATCCAGAAATAGAAATACCATTTGACCCGGCAATCCCATTACTGGGTGTATATCCAAAGGATTATAAATCATTTTACATGCACACATATGTTTATTGCAGCACTGTTCACAACAGCAAAGACTTGGAACCAACCCACATGCCCATCAATGATAGACTGGATAAAGAAAATGTGGCACATATACACCATGGAATACTATGCAGCCATAAAAGAGGACGAGTTCATGTCCTTTGCAGGGACATAGATGAAGCTAGAAACCATCATTCTCAGCAAACTAACACAGGAACAGAAAACCAAACACTGCATGTTCTCACTCACAAGTGGAAGTTGAACAATGAGAACACGTGGACACAGGGAGGGGAACATCACACAATGGGGCCTGTCGGGGTTGGGGCGCTAGGGAAGGAATAGTATTAGGATAAACACTTAATGTAAATGACAGGTTGATGGATGCAGCAAACCACTATGGCATGTGTATACCTGTGTAACAAGCCTGCATGTTCTGCACATGTATCCCAGAACTTAAAGTATAATTTTAAAAAAAACATTCAATTTCCAACTATTTAGAAACAATTTCCAACGACCTGTATAGTGGATTTTCTGTGATTATACTCCAAGTTTTTTAGATTTTAGCTCTGGAGCTCCAAACCAGACAATGAAATTCAAGGAAGATCTGAGAAGAGGTGAGTGTTTTTCTCCACCAGTTTGTGGACATGGATAAGTAACTCATATTTCAGAAACTAAGAAAAGCTTTACTCCATGTATAGCATGACCACCAATTTTGTGAAATGACTATAACTTTCTCTTTGCCAAAAATGTCTCAGGAAATGACTGGGTTGTTCTCCTCTACTATCCAAAAACTAAGGAGGAGGTACAAATAGCTCTTCTGTATAGTATTCTAAGGAAAGACAGATTTCAAACTAGATGGATCAAAACACTGGTTATTTCCTGATTCCTAACAATGTATGATGCTTTTGTATGTCAAGTCTCAGATTAAATCAAACTTATATGCTAGAAAGCATTATGATGGCGGAAAGTATAGAAAGTTTTCTATATGTGAGATCTGACTCAAAATTTATCACTTACTATCATGTGACAGCCTACATTCTTCGCATAGCTTATCACTTGATTTCTCTGGGCACTACTTTCTTCAAATGCACTTGAGAAAATGAGCTATCACTTCACACCTATTAGAATGGGTATCAACAAAAATACAAAAGAGAAGTGTTAACAGGCATGTGGACAAAAAGAGCCCCAGTACACTGTTGGTAAAAATGTAAATTAATACAGCTATTATTTAAAAGCAAAGTTTCATTAAAAAATTAAAAATAGAACTACCATATGATCCAGTAATCTCACTACTGAATATATACCCAAAGGAAATAAAATCTGTACGTTGATGAGCTATTTAAACTCTGATGTTAATCCCAGCATTACTCACAATAGCCAAGATATGGACTCAACCTAAGTGTCCATCAAGTAAGAGAAAGAATGGATAAAGAAAATATGGCATATATACACAATGGAATACTATTCAGCACTAAAAAGAGAACAGAATCCTGTCATTTACAAAAATACAGTTGAACCTGAAGGACATTTTGTATTTTTTAATTAAGAAAAACATTTTTATGTGAAAAATTTAAATATATCAGCAAAATAGCAGAGTGAATATTGATTGTGAATGAATTACCCTAAAGAGAAGAGGTGGCCGGGCGCAGTGGCTCACGCCTGTAATCCCAGCACTTTGGGAGGCTGAGGCGGGTGGATCACGAGGTCAAGAGATAGAGACCATCCTGGTCAACATGGGGAAATCCCGTCTCTACTAAAAATACAAAAAATTAGCTGGGCATGGTGGCGCCTACCTGTAATCCCAGCTACTTAGGAGGCTGAGGCAGGAGAATTGCCTGAACCCAGGAGGCAGAGGTTGCGGTGAGCTGAGATCGCGCCATTGCACTCCAGCCTGGGTAACAAGAGCGAAACTCCGTCTCAAAAAAAAAAAAAAAGAGAAGAGGTTTATATATATATATACACATATTTTTTTTATTGCATTTTAGGTTTTGGGGTACATGTGAAGAACATGCAGGATTGTTGCATAGGTACATACATGGCAATGTGGTTTCCTGCCTTCCTCATCATCACCTGTATCTGGCATTTCTCCCCATGTTATCCCTCCCTAACTCTCCACCCCCAGCTGACCCTCCCCTTGCTCCCCCCAACAGATCTCAATGTGTAATGCTCCCTTCCCTGTGTTCTCACTGTTCAACACCCCCCTATGAGTGAGAACATGCAGTGTCTGATTTTCTGTTCTTGTGTGTCAGTTTACTGAGAATGATGGTTTCCAGGTTCATCCATGTCCCTACAAAGGACATGAACACATCACTTTTTATGGCTGTATAGTATTCCATGGTGTATATGTGCCACATTTTCCCTGTCCAGTCTATCATCGATGGGCATTTAGGTTGGTTCCAAGACTTTGCTATTGTAAACAGCGCTGCAATGAACATTCATGTGCATGTGTCCTTAGAATAGATCGATTTATAATCCTTTGGATACATACCCAGTAATGGGATTGCTGGGTCAAATGGAATTTCTATTTCTAGGTCCTTGAGGAATCGCCACACTGTCTTCCACAATGGTTGAACTAATTTACACTCCCACCAACAGTGTAAAAGTGTTCCTATTTCTCCACATCCTCTCCAGCAATGATTGTCTCTGGATTTTTTAATGATCACCATTCTAACTGGTGTGAGGTGGTATCTCAATGTAGTTTTGATTTGCATTTCTCTACTGATTAGTGATGATGAGCATTTTTTCATATGTTTTTTGGCCTCAAATATGTCTTCTTTTGTAAAGTGTCTGTTCATATCCTTCACCCACTTTCGAATGGATTTGTTTTTTTCTTGTAAATCTGTTTTAGTTCTTTGTAGATTCTGGATATTAGCCCTTTGTCTGATGGGTAGATCACAAAAATGTTTTCCCATTCTGTTGGTTGCTGGTTCACTCTAATGATTGTTTCTTTTGCTGTACAGAAGCTCTGGAGTTTAATTAGATCCCATTTGTCTATTTTGGCTTTTGTTGCCTATGCTTTTGGTGCATTAGTCATGAAGTCCTTGCCTATGCCTATGTCCTGAATGGTTTTGCCTAGGTTTTCTGCTAGGGTTTTTATGTTGTTAGGTCTTACGTTTAAGTCTTTAATCCATCTGGAGTTAATTTTAGTGTAAGATGTCAGGAAGGGGTCTAGTTTCTGCTTTCTGCACATGGCAGCCAGTTTTCCCAAAACCATTTATTAAACAGGGAATCCTTACCCCATTGCTTGTTTTTGTCAGGTTTGTCAAAGATCAGATAGTTGTAGATGTGTGGTGTTGCCTCCAAGGCCTCTGTTCTGTTCCATTGGTCTATATCTCTATTTTGGTACCAGTACCATGCTGTTTTGGTTACTGTAGCCTTGTAGAATAGTTAGAAGTCAGGAAGCATGATGCCTCCAGCTTTGTTCTTTTTGCTTAGAATTGACTTGGCTATGTGGGCTCTCTTTTGATTCCATATGAAATTTAAGGTATTTCTTTCCACTTTTAAATGCCCAGATGAGAAGCAACGAAAGATTTAAAATAGATACCCTAACATCAAAATTGAAAGAGCCAGAGAAGCAAGATGAAAAAAACTCAAAACCTAGCAGAAGACAATAAATAACTAAGATCAGAGCAGAACTAAAGGAAATAGAGACACAAAAAAACCTCCAAAAAAATCAATAAATCAAGGAGCTGGTTTTTTGGAAAGATCAACAAAATAGACAGACCACTAACCAGATTAATAAAAAACAAAAGAGAGAATAATCAAATAGATGCAATAAAAAAACAATAAAGGGGATATCACCACAGATTCCACAGAAATACAAACCACCATCAGATATCACTACAAACAACTCTATGCACCAGTAAACCTGGAATAAATGGATAAATTCCTAGATGCTTGCGTCCTCCCAAGCCTAAACCAGGAAGAAGCTGAAACCCTGAATAGACCAACAACAATGGCTGAAGTTGGGCAGCAATTAATAGCCTACCAACCAAAAAAAGTCCAGCTCCAGATGGGTTCACAGCCGAATTCTACCAGACATACAAAGAGGAGCTGGTACCACTCCTTCTGAAAATGTTCCAAACAATCCAAAAAGAGGGAATCTTTCCCAAATCATTTCATGAGGCCAACATCATCCTGATACCAAAACCCGGCAGAGACTCAACAAGAAAAGAAAACTTCAGGCCAATATCCATGATGAAAATAGATGCAAAAATCTTCAGTAAAATACTGGCAAACCAATTGCAACAGCACATCTAAAAGCTTATCCATCATGATCAAGTAGGCTTCATCCCGGGGATGCAAGGCTGATTCAACATACACAAGTCTATAAATGTAATTCACCACATAAACAGAACTGAAGACAAAAACCGCATGATTATCTCAATAGATGCAGAGAAGGCCTTTGACAAAATTCAACAGCTTTTTATGCTAAAAACTCTCAATAAACTAGGTATTGATGGAACGTATCTCAAAATAATAAAAGCTATTTACCACAAACCAACAGCCAATATCATACTGAATGGGCAAAAACTGGAAGCATTCCCTTTGAAATCTGGCACTAAATAAGGATGTTCTCTTTCACCACTCCTATTCAGTATCGTACTGGAAGTTCTAGCCAGAGCAATCAGGCAAGAAAATGAAATAAAGTATATTCAATTAGGAAAGGAGGAAGTCAAATTGTCTCTATTTGCAGACGACATGATTGTATATTTAGAAGACCCCATCATCTCAGCCCAAAATCTCCTGAAACTGATAAGCAACTTCAGCAAAGTCTCGGGATACAAAATCAATGTGCAAAAATCACAAGCATTTCTATACACCAATAACAGACTTAAAGACACTCACATCATGAATGAACTGCAATTCACAATTGCTACAAAGAGAATAAAATACCTAGGAATACAACTAACAAAGGATGTAAAGGACCTCTTCGAGGAGAACTACAAACCGCTGCTCAACAAAATAAGAGAGGACACAAACAGGTGAAGAAACATTCCATGCTCATGGTTAGGAAGAATCAGTATCGTGAAAATGGCCACACTGCCCAAAGTAATTTGTAGATTCAATGCTATCCCCATCAAGCTATCAATGACCTTCTGGAGGACATTATACTAAGTAAAATAAGCCAGGCACAGAAAGACAAACATCATGGGATCTTACTTATATATTAAATATAAAAAAATTGAAATCATGGAAGCAGAAGGTAGAATGGTGACTACCAGAGTTTTGGGGGCCAGAGGAATTGGGAAGGTATTGGTCAAAGGACACAAAATTTGACTTCAGTAGAAGGAGTAAGTTCAGGAGATCTATTGCATAACATGGTGACTACTGTAAATAGCTATGCATTGCATACTTGAAAATCACTGAGAGTAATTTTAAGGGTTCTTACCACAAAAAGAAAAATGATAAGAATGTGAAGTAATACCTATGTTAAATAGCTTGTTAACTTTAACTGTTCTACAATGTGTACATATTTCAACACATCATTTTATATACCATAAATATATATAATTTTGTCAATAAAAATATTTTTAATTATATATACTTCCTAAGATTGTTCTAAGATTCTAATAAGATAAATAAGGTATAACCCAGATGTAAAGTATTCTTTTATCTACTCAGCCTAACTCTGGTACAACACTGATAGAAAATGTAACTCCTTCACAAGCATCCACTTTATAGCAAGCATATTGTACTTTGGATAGTTTTAATGAATATTTACAAAGTCTAAGAGGGTCACATCATACAACACATAGCATTTCACTTATAGTTCTCTGTATGTTTTGCCCACAAGGTCTGTTTTCTCCTAACCTTGGATTCAGCCTTGCAAATTCTCTTTTCCTTTCTCTGGCATCCCCCTCACAACCTGTATTGTCTCACTCTTGGTTACATGAACAATTCAGCCCAGCCTCAGCTTCTGCGCTAAAAACATAGACCTTTCTCTAGCAAAGTGCTCAGAAAATTACAGAACATACTGGAGAGTTGTAGGTAACTTCGCTTTTTTTCTACTATATAAGCAAAGAACTTTCTTGATAAAGTGCTTAATCAAAGTTACTTTTTTTCATTCATCCCTGTGGGAAATTGCACCAAAGAGAATTAGTATTTCATGCTAATGAAAAAATAATAAATATTAAATAATGATATATTTTTATCTTTATACTTTTGTTTTCTAGCTTTACAATTTATTGTTTCAAATATTTCCAGTGTTCATGGTCAACCAACTTAGTAATAAAAAATAAAATATAATGCATTGATACTCTTCAAAGCAAGACCTGTGGGCAATAGTTAAATGAGTACAATTTTTATGTGTTGAGTTTGTGTATAATTATTTTTATCTTTACCTAATCTTTTCCTTTACTTATGATATTCCACTTTTTGCTCTGCTTGGTCACTTAATTATTTCTAGAAAAGGATCCTTAACTGGAAAAGCTCTTCTAGAATTTTAGTTCCTTTGACTATAGTAAATCAAGCATGAGCCATACAACAGTGAAGCTTATTGAAGCACTGAGATGATTAACAGGAATACAGTTTTTCAACGTACTTATCTTTCTATCGCATGCCTTGCCTACTTTTACATAGATGTTATTAATTATATTGTATGATATTTGATTCTTAGACTAGCTAATTTTAAATGTTAGCAAAGTATTTTGATTAGCATCAAACGATTCTCATAAAAGGAAAATGCTGCCTTCTAAATTTCTGCAGCATAGTTTTCTCATTTGTCACTTGAGGATCTTTTTCCAAAATATCATTTTTATATAGTAAATTAATGTATATATAATGATTGAAACATGGAATATCTTTTAAATTACATTATTTTTCTTTTTTAATTACATTATTTCTTTTCTTTTTTTTTTTTTCTTTTTCTGAGACAGAGTCACTCTATCACCCAGGCTAGTGCAATAGCACGATCTCAATCTCGGCTCACTGCAACTTCCACCTCCGAAGTTCAAGAGAGTGTCCTGCCTCAGCCTCCCAAGCAACTGGGATTACATGCCCCTGCCATCACGCCCAGCTAATTTTTGGATTTTTAGTAGAGACAGGGTTTCACCATACTGGCCAGGATGGTCTCAAACTCCAAACCTCATGATACACCTACCCTGGCCTCCAAAGTCCTGGGATTACAGGTGTGAGCCACCACGCCTGGCCTAATTACATTATTTTTCAAATAAAAGAGAATATTTACTTCTAAAATTCCAATTTCCTGTAATTAATGCTACTGTCCATAATTTGGAGGCAAAGCTGACAGATTACTATTAGTTTACTCTGTTTTGTATTTTAAACCTTCCCCTCTAAATAACCCCCAACTAATTTGTTAACTGAAAATACATAAAAAGACAGAAAGCTTCTTTTTCCAAATAACAATATTCTTTTCAATCGTTTGTAACAACCCAACATGATATACCAATTGATTTAGTGTTTGTATGAGGTTTAACATGAAATTTTCACTTTTTTGGTCCAAATTAGCTGAACATCAGCAATTTAATATGATTTAGACTAACAACATCTTCCTGTCCTGGAAGAAAAATAGTGATACATATTTCTTCCTATCAGTTACACAACAAAGCTGCTAGAAAATTGTGCAAATCTGTCTCACACACACTACACAGAATGCTTATGATTTCAAATTTTTATCTCATCAACCAAGTTCTACATTTCTTTTCTCCAAATTAGGTAGTGTATACTCTGAGAATAGTGTTGGAGATGATTGTGTTAGGGCTTTTATTCACTTATTCACTATGTGTAATAACTACCACATGCTATTTAATGTCATATACTTACTGGATTACATGTCTGCTGAGATGCCTTAGCCCCCGTTGCTTACTTACAGTAAATCGTGTCCTATGAGGTTAAGGGCATAGAAAAATCTGGGGAATTTTTTTCTGGTCTTATGAATGACATCAGATTTCCAAAAGACTGCTAAATACGTGCTGGAGTTCTCAAGTGCATGCTGACCATATTGCATAAAATTATTGTCAGTTTGCCACATTTAAATTTTCTGTAGGGATTGCTCAGTTAGGAGTCACATTACATAAGTTTGACTCACTTAAGGCTCTAGCATTTTAGAAATCTACCTTATAAAAATTATATTTAAACAAGTTGGAATATTTCTATTTTATTTCTGGAAAATAGCATCAGAACTTAGATTTAATATATTTTAAAAACAGAAGATTTATTTTCTCTTTTGCAATGATGTATTATTTCATATTTTCTGGTAGTTTTCAAAATTTCTGAGTTCTCATCTCATTTTTCTTGCATCTATTAAACTTCTTGCTCAATTGCCATAAATTCTGTCTAAAAATAATACCTTCGTTTATTAGCATTTAGTTTTCTTATTTTGCTAATTTAGAAAAGTAATATGTTACGAATGCTCATTATTGTAGCTTAAATTGATTTTTGGAGTAAAACAGATCTGTATTTCAATCTCAGCTTTGCCATGCATCAACTATAAAACTTTGGGGATGATTTTTTTTTTTTGCCACTCCATATTTTCTCATTTCTACTATGAAGATAATAAAAGTTATATGTACAAATGAAACTAGGAAACATATAAAATACAAAATTTGGGGACTGACCTATACTAAGTAATGAGTAAAGTTACTAATTATTAATAGTATTAATATTGTTTACCCAAAATCCAAAACAAGAAGCCCTCTGACCATAGGTCTTTTAATTATCTAAGGACTATATACAAATGTAAGTCAATCAAAATGTTCTCAACATGACCCCAAGATTCATGGAAGCACATCACAGAATTAAGGTAAATCAAGTAAGCAAAACCAAGTATGGTTTGTTTCACAAAATAACAGGTTGAAAACAGAAAGGTTGGGTTAATTATTACTTGTGAGTTCAGGTCAATCACCATAAATTCTTACCCCTCTCTATCCCCTTAAAAGCCAAACATCACAGACATTACAAAGGCACACCTAACCATTTTTCCTAGACTTAAGAATCAGGGGATGCAAGAGTCTTTTCAGGCTATAGTTTGGAAAGACTATAGCCTGAAAAGGAAAGACTAGGTTTTAAAAACAAGAAAACCCTTGCTAGCCACAAAGTATACAGGGAGTCTATGGACGCACAATATATTTTTAAATAAAATCAAAATATATTGTTCCATATTGCCATCAGATACAGATACTCATAGATCCAGTGTCTTCATACAGACTCACTAAAAATATTCTAAAAGAATAGCCAGTTGTCAGTGTCTCTAGTTATTACTTGACAAAATACGATGGGCAAAACAGTGGTGATCTGCAAGACCCTTTTGGTCAGGAACTTTCTGTTCCCTTCAGGAAAAGTTGGAATCTATGTAGGTTTCCAAAGTGTTTGGGTACAAGGACGTCAACGTGACCCCAGAAATGTTACATTTACTACTAAAAACAAAAGGGTTTTCTTTTCAGGAAAATTAATAGCCCGAATCCCAGAATGCCAGCAGCTGACACCGAGAGTTCAGGCAAGAACAAGAAATCATAGAAACCCTGGAGATGCACTAAGTCGATACAAAACAACTTTAGGGAATAGTTTTCTACCACATTTCTTCTAAATCACAATCTGATAGCGTTTTTCTTATATTCCTTTTCTTGATAAGCTGAACTAGATATTCTTCATCTGGTCAGACACTGGGGAAGTAGTTAGTTTTAGAAAAAAAAATTTACTCCCATTGGAGAGTCAAAACTTTTTAATTTCTGGAAAATTAAAATTAAGTTATTTCTCAATTATGGTAGATATTTTCACCTTATTGGTTTTCATTCAGGAAATTTTGATGGAGGATAGTGAATGGCATTATCTTCTTGCTTTGTTAATAATTAACCAGACATCAAAACCTAATTTTTAAAAAGTAAATCAAAACAAAATTTAAAAGTTAAAGATGTATTATTTTTATAACTAGACTATTATAAGATAGTTTATTTCTAAAAGTCTACAAAAATTGCTGAATTGAACTTCTGTCATTACAAGTGAGTACCAGGATGAAATATGTATAAAATAATTTCCAGTAACAAGGCAGAAAGATATACCACTAGACAAAAGAAAACTTGAAATTATTTATAAATAGCTTTGATACAAAAGCTTATTCAAATGAAAACTACTATAAACTGAATGTCTGTGCCCCCACAAAATTCATATGTTGAAATATAATCCCGAGTGTGGTGGTATTTAGAGGTGGGGACTTTGGGAGGTCGTAAGGTCATGAGGGTGGACCCCTCATGAATAAAATTAGTGTCCTTATTTAAGAGACCTGAGAGAGCTCTCTCATCCCTTCAAGCATGTGAAATTACAGAGAGAAGACAGCTGTCTATGAACCAAGAAGGAGACCCTCACCAGATACCAAATTTGCTTCCATGATCTTATACTTCCCAACCTCCAGAACTGTGAGAAATAAATTTTTGTTGTGTATAAGCCATTCAGTTTACCTTATTTTGTTATAGCAGCCTAAATAAACTAAAACAGAAAGTTTAAATTAGTTCTTTTAAGATAAATTAGTTCTTTTAAGCACAGATTTTCTTTCCCCTGAATTTTCATGATCCATATGCTTTCCTACAATAATTTAATAAATTTCATTTAAACATTTTTGCAGCATTTATTTTGTTATGCTATAAATAACCTGCATTAAAATAAATAAATAAATAAATAAATATCCTGTATTTATACACTTGTAGGTATAGGTGCTACTGCTTCCTACTATACTTGAAATTACTATGCAAACTCTCTAAATACATTTTGTGTCTTGTTTCTTACATTTTGCAAAATATCAAGGAGTATACAATAAGAAATTACATTATACAAGTCTTTAGTGATAAATCATAAAAGAACAAGGAGGAGACCTGGAATATGACTTGTTTCAGAGAATTTTCTAATTCATTACAGTCCCAAAATGAATATCTCCAGACAATATTTCAATCATTCCTGTATTTTCCAGGACAAGGTATATATATTTTACATTTGGGAAAATATTGTGAAATATTTCTTAGACTGAAAAGTCAAATAGATCAACTGAGGCTCATAGCCTTAGAAACTTCTATGCACTTAGGGATAAGACCCAAGCAAACCATTTCCCAGCAAGAATACATTTCTCAATCAAGAAAAAGCAACTATTTTACTTTGGATTCACCTACACTCTTCCACTTAAGAAAGCACAGGAGTACAGCTTATGATTAGCCAATCATTCTGATACTATTTAACAAATATTAGGTTAGTGCAAAAGTTGTTGCGGTCTTTGCCATTGAAAGTAACAGCAAAAGCTGCAATAACTTTTGCACTAACTTAATATATTATTTTTCTTCTGTAATGTATAAAAGTGAATTTTTAACAATATATTTGCATATATATATATATATTTGCACATTGTGTGGTTACTTTGCACGATTTATATTAAATTTGAATATTCATTATATCTCTTAATCTTTACCAAAACTCTATGAGATTGTCAGAATGGATTTTTTATTATTATTTCAATTTTACAAATGTAAACCTAAAATATAACTAAATCAAATGCTATGCTCCCTGTCAAATAACTAATAAATGGTGAAATTGGGCAATATATCTAAACAGAAATTACACTGAATGTCAAAACAGTTGATCGTATGAAATAAGAGTTTAAAGAGCTTGGAATTAATGCAACAAACCACTGACCCAAAAATGCCACATGGTTATAAATAATTAGGAGAGAACCATAGCTGTATGGTCTGCCTAGTGTAAAATTGCAATGAATGGAGCTGTTTTTATGAGTAAAAGACTTTGAGTTTACTGGATATTTAACAGACAGTGTCTCAAAAAGTCAGACTCTCCAAATAGTGACAAAAGAAGACAACTATGGCAGTTGTCAACAATTCATCTTTATGTTTGATTCATGTGGCAAAGAAATCTTTTGATTAATAACTACTCTCTATGATCAGAATGACTGCCAGTAGTATCATCTCTAAAAGCAACTATCTCTAAAAAATTAATTCATTTAACAAATATTTATTGAGTGTGTACTACAAGCGGAACTACTCTAAGGACAGGTAGCAATGTACAAAACAAAGTCCCTGATCTTTTGGGACTTACATTCCTCTGTTAGCATAAACAACTAAGTAACTAATAAGTACATAAAGGCCATTAAGAAGAGTAAATTCTTTACACATCAGAGGCAGGAATTGGAACCCTACAGTATGAACATACTAATATTCCCATTATAGGCCAGGAACAGTGGCTCACATCTGTAATCCCAGCACTTTGGAGGCTGAGGTAGGAGGATCACCTGTCAGGAGTTCAAGATCAGCCTGACTAACATGGCAAAACCCCATCTCTACCAAAAAAATATAAAAATTAGCTGGGTGTGGCGGCAGGCGCCTGTAATCCCAGCCACTTGGGAGGCAAAAGCAGAGAAAAATGCTTGAATTCTGGAGGCGAGGATTGCAGTGAACCAAGATTGAGCCATTGCACTACAGCCTGGTCAACACAGCCCAATAACATACTTTTTTTTTCAAAAAATAAAATATGCCATTATTAATAATCAAAGCACAAAAATATAACAAAGAAAGATTAAATAAACTTTGAGTACATAATTCTTATGCCTCTATGCTAGCATGTTATTTAGTTCTAGAAATATATAGCATATCATCATGTACTTAAAGTATTTAAATTGTTTTCCAGTGACTGGAATGTTAGTGCAAAGGTAAAATGCTGCTAAACATTTCAAAAAAAGCATGATAGTATAAAACAAGTAGAAATGTTGGAAATAGCAATCATTAATTTTATTCCCATATCTTCCATATTCTTGTCTGATGCAGTCACTTTCTGCCAAATATTCCACTTGGAATACTGAAATAATAAAACTGTGATCAAAGTAAAGAAATTTATTAGGCAGAGAAGCGAATAGAAGACACACTAACTAACACTAAGAAATTTCATATGACAACATCCAAAATGAGTCTATGTTCATCTTTAGTATATGTAAATTAAATGTATTCATTTTTAGCATACCACTTGTACACATGTTGCCTTCCATTCTTGTTTTATATTGTCTGTCTACATTGATGCCTGGGTTCATCTTTTCTAGGTCATTGATTTTGAAATATGAGTGGAATATTGAGCACAAGAGATTAGAACAAGTGGGTGGGAGCAAACTAAATTGCTAGGCTCAATAGAGCTTTTGTGTCTCATGATGTTTAACACTCTAGAAATACTTAAATTCTAGGATAAATTCAAAATATTTACCCTAGGTGCTACAAATAACATGTATCATATTTTCTGCTACAATCTACTTCAAGAATAACAAAGACTATTATTATGCCCCAATTAGGAATATAAGCAACACTCAATCACTGTCTACTCAAATTAACAACTATATAAACTTCCTCTGTGGCAACAAAATAAGTAAGTATTTTTAGTTAAATGTGAAAGGATAAAGAGCTACGGAGTCTTCATGTATGGAAATATAGTACTGAATTAGTAAATGCTGTTGACTTGTTTGAGAATAAAGATAAAGGAGGAAGAATAAAAGGAAAGAAGAGAGGGAGAAAAAAGGGAAGAAGGAGACGGAATAAGGAGAAAAGAAACCAGGGAAGGAAAGGACAATGAAGACAACAAAGGAGAAAAGATAAAATTTAAAGAAAAAAAAGTTACCCTATGCAACGTTTTTGAAAGAGCAAAAAATGAGTTTAACTCAATCTCTGTGGTATTCCTCCCAAGAACTCATAACCCCAGTGTAATCATGAGACAAAAAAAATGCAAATACTGGTTGAACAATTCTACAGGACACCTAACTAGTGATTTTCAAAACTATAAAGATCATCAAAAAGAGAGAAAATCAGAGAATCTTTCACAGTCAAAAGGAACTTAAGGAAATCTGATGACTATATGTAATGTGGTAACTCAGATGAGATCTTGAAACAAAAGAGTAAGGGGGGAGATTTTAGGTAAAAACTAAGGAAATTTAAATGTGGGATGAACTTAATAATAAAGCATCAATATCGGTTCATTAATTGTGATGAATGTGCCATGTTAATGGAAGATATTAATGACGGAGGAAATTAGGTGTGGGATATATGGAAACTATTATCTTTAAAAATCTTCTATAAATTAAATTGAATAATTCTAAAATTAGAAGTTTATTTTTAAAATATGAGCCTAAAATTCACTCTACCAACTTCAAAAAATACCACAAATCCAGAGTTGGTCTCTGATCTGAACCACATTCACCATTAATCTCGAAATACATACTAAAATTACATGTTACAAAAAATAATGCTGCTTAGCCAAACTAGCCAGAATCAGAATCAAGTTTCTTAGAGCAGATGGCAAGAAATCATTCAGGTCATGAATAAGCGTATTGATATTTATTAATATTTATATGCTTATATCATATATTGTTTATAAATGCTTAATCATATATATGATATGCTGAGATCATATATTGATATTTATAGTTCTTTCAAAGCAAAACAGGTAACAATTTGTTGGAATATGAAAGTGTTTTAATTATATTTTTAATATTCAAATGTTCCTAAACCATGAACATTGTTATGTTTAACATGACAGACAAATACAGCAAGTTCTTGCGAACTTAAGTATATTAGTCCATTCCACACTGCTATCAAGGACTACCTAACATTGGGAAATTTATGAAGAAAAAAGATATAATTGATTCACAGTTCCTCAGACTATTCAGGAAGCATGGGTGGCCTCAGGAAACTTGCAATCGTGGCAGGAGGCGAAAGTGAAGCAAACACATCCTACTATGGAAGAGCAAGAGAGAGAGTGAGAAGGGGGAAGTGCTACACACTTTTAAACAACCAGATCTCAAAATAACTCCATCACAAGAAAAGCAAAGGGCAAGTCCACCCCCGTGACCCAGTCACTTCCCAACAGGCCCTTCCTTCAATATGTGGGGGATTCTAATTCAACGTGAGATTTGGGTGAGGCACAGAGACAAACTGTATCACCAAATATTGACTATTATACAATACATGTTGCTTAACAACAGGGATATGTTCTTAGAAATGCACAGGTAGGTGATTTTGATACTGTGCAAACATCATAGAGTGTACTTATACAAACGCAGATAGTATAGCCTACTACACACATAGGCTGTATGGTATAGCCCATTGCTCTGACCACGGTTGTTCATACAGCACATTGTTTACCATGTTCATGCCTTGTTATCTGGCATATGACTGTATTAAGGTATGCTTGGACAGCAAGTACTTTGCTGTGGTCTTTTATTATTTGATATGGGGTAATTCTTGTTGTTACTGTTTTTTATTTTATGAATTCTCTTCCTCTATGACAACCACATGGATGCCCCTGAGTTAGCCTTCAGTGTACTACTGCATGAGCATGCATGTGTATGTGTGTGTGTGTGTGTGTGTGTGTGTGTGTGTGAATAGAAAAGAATTCTCTTGAGGCTATATTCTTCATGAAGGAAGAAAGATTAAAAACACAGAGCAAGGCAGTGTGAACACCTCTGCTTGTTCCTGCCCCCAAATGGAAACATCTTCTTCTAAGACAGGCTACTGTGACAAAAGTTGGCACTGTTCCCCTAATGCCAGACCATATGTCAAAACCTTCCCCAAGGCTTGACAAATCACAACTCTATTTCACCTGTTAAAGCCCTGAACACATCAATACCTAAAACTTGCTCCTAATTCCAGGACCTGCACCTCCAGAGAAAGTTAAGACAATTTGAAAAGATTCCTTGAATTCTGACTAATAATATACATCTACAGTGCAATTTCCCATCTGTATTATTTCATTTTGGTGCTCACAAAAATCCCACAAGATGAGCAAGGCAAGAAATGTTTATTTTCTAGAGATAGAAAGCTGAAGTTGAGATGAAATAGCTGATTCCCAGAAGGTCACATACCACAGCTACCACAGCAGAACAAGCAAGATCCCAGGTCACCTAACTTGATATTTTCCCACTAGCAGCTCTGCTTCTGACCAGGAACAATATCAAAGACATAATTTTTGACTGATAAAAGCGGCCCTTTAAAGTAAAAGGCAAGTTTTTAAAGATAATGCATCCTTGAAGAGATGACTTTGATAAGCTGGAATGTGCTTATTTAATTTCCCTGACTTCTATAATATTTTTGCATTTTTATCTCTTATTAATTATAAACATGAAGCAAATGAGTGGCCAGATGAAGCATGAATACTTGTGCTTGCACAAATCATTTAATTTAGGATGCCTATCACCTCAAGTTTTCCCAATAAACACATTTTATATCAATATCATAATATTACATTTGACATATGTCTCTGATACTACCTTATTCCACCAAGCAGCCATTACTTAATTATACTTTGAAATTAAGTGCCTGGATTCTCGGTGTGGCCTAAGGGTACCTCTAGAAAAGCTCATAAATGGTTAAAAAAAAAAAAAAGACTGACAACAAGAAGAGTACTAAATTGACATAGGCAGGTCAGATTGCTGTTTGGCATCACATTTAAGAAATTATAGTCAAGTGGCTTTTAGTTGTATCCTAAATGTCCATTTTCAGGTGGTACTTCTGCCAAACACCAGATCACTAGGGCCATATTAAAAAGTTCAAACAGCACACTCAGATTTGAAACTATAGATCTCATTTATTTCTAGTTTTTCAGCTGGCACACATTAAAAGTACTTTTGAGTACCAAAAGAAGATGAAGAAATAACTTAACAGTGAATGGAAAATGTTAGGAAAGAGAGGGCTAGACAATTCTATGAGTCACCACTGAGATAGCTAAAGGGATGGGGATTCCAGTCCACTCATTAAAGTGTGGGTTGAAGTGTTGCTTTATTTTTCAAGAATTTCCATGGGAGGAACTAAGTGGGAAAAACAGGAGGTGGTCAGACTTGACTACAGACAGAAAAGGCCTGTCTTAAGAGTAGTGAGATACAGGCATAAGTGGAAGGCACGCCACTGCACAGCAGAGACTTTAAGTCTTAAATAGTCTTAGGAGGCTTTATGGCACTATTTCAAAAGTGAACTGAATCCTTAAAAGAATTCTTCTAAATGAACAAAATGTAGCTTTTAAATTATTTTAATTTACATCTCAATTCATAAATACAATATGGAATTACTTTGGCTGTGATTTTAAAATCTTAGAATGTCTATTTTTAACAAGGGAGAAAAATATTCTAACATAGAAAATAATTTTAGATTCGTAATTTCCTTTGTAGGAAGAAACTGTTACCTATTATTCTTTCAAAAATCAGAAGCAAAATGTCAGAAACAAAGAAAAAAAAACTTAAGAATGAACATCTACCTTGTGGATATTAATTTAGAGTACTACCATAATATCTATTACCTATGTCCTGGGAAATATATGGTTTATACTTTTGAGACAATCTGCCTAAATTTAAGAAGTGTCAGTTGCATCCCTGAGAAGCCATGGAATGCAGCAGTTAAGAACATAGAACAAATCCTGGTTCTGTCACATATTAGCTTAAAATTTCAGAGACCCATATAAAAATTTTTAAAAAGTACCAAATTGGGAGTTATTGAAGTAAAATAGTATCTGTGAAGTACTTGGCACATAATCAATGGTAGTTATCATTAGAGATATGAAATTTTAAAAAATTTAAAGCTAATGAATGACAGAATAAAAAATGTTACTTGCCATCCAATTCTGTTACTGACCCCTGAGATATGGGCGTGGAAGAGGCATAAGCACAACGAACACAGGATAAGTGACTTGGAAGGTGGGGATGTTGGGGGAAGATGTAATGATGTATAAGTGAAAAAACCCTTCTCTATTCAGTTCAACAAATATTTGATGAGCTCCCACTATAATCCCAGTCATCTCAAAAGATGCCTATCACTTTCTTTAAGAGGTTAATCCTGATGATGAGACAACACTTGTACCCATGGAACAAGGAAATATATGATGCACTAAAATTAGTAGTAGTGTAAGGCTTATACAATGACTACTTACTAACCAACCATGTTACATTACAAGATTTAGAACAATACACATATAACACCAGCTGCAAAAGTGATTGTAATTAATCTTAAGATAATCTAAAAATGTTATATTCTATTAGTCTGCCTAGAAAAGAGACAAAATCCTGACTTCTTTTTGTTACTTTATTTTTGACATCTAGTTTTCTAAATTAAGCAGAAAATCCAACTTTGGTTTTATCTACCTGAATTTTAAATGTAATATTTATCTTTTAATGTCTCACACATTTCAAAAACATATGATTATATTTCACCCTTTATGGGACCAAACTATTCAAGGATTTCCAGAGTTGTGTATTACATATATACAAGAAACAAAGAGCAGCAGCACTGGAGAATTCAACAGATGACAACAGCTACACTAAAATAATATATATATCAGAAAAGAAAGTATGCCACCTGCTGTTTATGGAATGAAAAGAGGTCCAACAGTAAGTATCCGAATACATGAGTCAAAGCCAGAAAAAAAAAAAAAAAAAAAAAAAAAAAAAAAAGGCACTTGGGCTTCTTTCTACTTTCCTAGGTCCTGATTTCAGCATGTTGTAACAAGTTTATAGCCATGTATATGTTAACTAAAGTTATTGTCAACAAGTCTAGTCTTTGTCTTTCTCCTGTACATTATAAAGGTATTAGGGTTCTTTTCTATCTACGTGTGTTGACTTCATTTGACTTGTTAGGTCCCTGAAGGTAAAGAATGATGTATTTTCTTAAGTATGATTGTATAGTTTTAAAAAGCACTACGAGCAGTATCAGGCAGTCAGTAATGTGATGACTATGAACAATCATACATCAACGAATCGTACAGCCTAGAAGAAATGAATACATTCCTAGACACATACAACCTATCAAGACTGAATAATAGAGAAATGGAAACTCTAAACAGATGCATAATAAGAGATTAAATCAATAATGAAAAGTTTTCTATTAAAGAAAAGCCTAGAACCTCGTGGCTTCACTGCTGAGTTTAACCAAACATTTAAAGAACTAATATCTCTCCTTCTCAAATTCCATTAAAAAAATTGTACAAAAAAGAATATTTCTAAATACAATTTATGAGGCCAGCATTATCCTGATACCAAAGCCAGACAAAGACACTACAAGAAAAGAAAATTACAGGCCAGCATCCCTGGAAAAATTCAAAATCCTCAACAAAATACTAACACATTCCATAGCATGTTAAAGGGATGATTCATCATAATCAAGAGGGATTTATCTATGGGATCCAAGAATGTTCAAAAAATGAAAATCAATAAATGTTATATACCACATTAACATAATGAATGACTAAAATCATATGATCAACTCAAGAGATGAAGAAAAAGCATCTGACAAAATTTAACAACCATTTCTGCTGGAAGTTTCAACAAAGTAAGTATAAAAGAAATGTACGTCAACATGGTTGGACAGAATGGCTTATGCCTGTTAATTCCAGCACTTTGGAAGGCCAGGGCAGGCCATCTGAGATCAGGAGTTGTGACCAGCCTGGCAAACACAGTGAAACCCTGTCTCTACTAAAAATACAAAAATTAGCCGGGCATAGTGGCACACATCTATAATCGCAGTTACTCAGGAGGCTGAGAAAAGAGAATTCCTTGAGCGTGGGAGGCGAATGTTGCAGTAAACAAAGATTGTGCCACTGCACTCCAGCCTGGGTGACAGAGTGAGACTCCATCTGAAAAATAAAAGAAGATAAATGTACCTCAAAACAATAAAAATCATATATGACAGGCCCACTGTTAACATTACACTCAATTGAGAAAAGTTGAAAGCTTTTTCTCCAAGATCAGGAACATGACAAAAATGTCCACTCTTCCCATTTCTATTCAACATAATGCTAGAAGTTCTGGCAAGAGCATTAGCCAAGAGAAAAAAAAAAAAAAGCCATTCAAATTGGAGAGAAGTTAAATCGTTCCTGTTTGCAGAAGACATGTTATTATATATTATTTTAAAAAACCTAGACTCCACCAAAAAACCTGATAGAACTAATAAACAAATCCAATAAAGTTGCAAAATACAAAATAAACATAAACATATTAGTAGTATTTCTGTACACCTACCTTTGTAAAGCTAGTATTTCTTACTGATGTGATTCAATCAGTCAAACATCATTTATATTAGCTATCTAAGTGACAAAATATGTAGAAATAAACTTAACCAAGGAGATGAAAGACCTGAACACTGAAAACTATATTCATAAAACACTGATGAAAGAAATTGAAGAAGGCACAAATAAACAGAAAGATATTTCACATTCATGGATTGGAAGAATTACAATGTCCATGCTACCCAAAGTGATCTACAGATTCAATGCAATCCCTATCAAAAAAGTTCAATGACATTTTTTAAGACATTTCTAGAAATCCTAAAATTCATAAGGAACCACAAAAGACCTCAAAGTGTCAAAGCAATCTTGAGCAAAAAGAATGAAACTGGAGGCATCATACAACCTGGCTTCAAAATATACTACAAAGCTATAGTAATCAAAACAGCATGGTACTGGCATAAACACAGACACATAAACCAAATGAACAGAATAGAGATTCTAGAAATAAATCCATGCACTTTTAGTCAATTGATTTTCAATAAAGGTGCCAAGAACACACAATAAGAACATCTAGATTTGTGTAAGTACATGCTACAATGTTTGAACAGTGACAAAATCACATACAGATGTATGTCATAGAAAATGTCTCCATCATTAAGCAAGATATGACTGTACAACATTTAAAATCCAGCAATGAATAATTTGACAGAGAAGTCTGAAATGGACTATTCTGAAAGGAAACCAAGAGTGTAGTGCCATGGCAGCCAAAGGAGCAATTGCTGAGATGAAAAATGTCCAGTAATGTAGAATGCTGCTGAGTAGTCAAAGAGGTTGAAGACATAAATTATACATTGGGTTTTGTGACTTAGAGATAAATAGACCAAGAGTTGTTTGAGGTAGAATTGTTAGTGAAATAACCAGATTAGAGTGAATTGAGGAGTGAATTTTCCATGAAAAAGTGAGACAACACACATAGAAAACTTTTTCAAGTTTTCCTGATTGAGGATATACTGAAGGGAGAAGTAAGATAGAAATATTTGAGGATTTTTTTGTTAATATACACACACACATACATTATTATATGTAGGGAAAGGGAACCTGAAATACATTTTAGAAGGAGATATTTTAGACACAACAAATATGTGAATGGTATATCTCAAGGGAAAATATCTCTACCTGTAAAAAAAGCAGCCATTGATGAATTAAGAAGGACATCAGAAATGTAAAAATTCTGAAAGAATGTCTTCATTGTAGGTTCTAAAATACTGGCCCTCATCCTTGGAGATAGGCATATATTAGTAAACTCAAAATTTTCAGAGTTTTCTATACTGGTCTTCTTTATGACAATAAATTATAACAGTATCTTAGAGACACATTTAATTAAAATTTCAGAATATTTAACTCTATTTCAAGAAAGTCATAGTGACTTTTATCTGACTCCCATGGATTGATTCCATAAATCTCAATAAACATTTTTATTTTATGCACTTTGGGTATAGATAGTCTTCTCACTTAAGAGATTTAAAGAGATACAAGTATCCCAATAGACATCTTTATACTGACTCAACAAGGAAGACTGAAAGGTTACAGTTTCGCTGCTGGTTTCTGAATCAGAATATTAGCTCTATAATCTTAACTATAACCTGAGGAGGAAAAAAAAAAAAAAAAAAACAGAAAACAAGTTTGCTACACATGTTATTTAACCATTCATTAATTCCAACAATTTCATATGAATAAAATGACAAATTCATAAAATTGTGAGACTCATTGTCATTTTTTCTGTTTAATTCCCTTATACTTGAAATTGATGATTTCACTTCTGGTATTTTCCCCCACAGCTGTATTAGGACATTTGGTTACATTTTTTTACACACATTTTATTATGAATATATGGTTTCAGAGTAGGTGTTATTTTCATGGCAGAAGTACTTCAGATATACTATACAATGTGGTGGTTATAAGCCACATTTGGAAATTATGACTCACTATAGGGGCAAGATCATTTCTCTTCATCACAGCTTGAATTTTTATATCTGGGTAAAATTTTTTTTCATTTTGTACTCCTGAAAATTTTTCTACTATTTTTTCCTGTGGAAAATTAAGCTCCTTGGTTTAAAAAATACAAAAGAACTTGCTATATTCTGTACTGATTTGTTCCATTTCTAGGATTATATTATAAATGTATTAGCATCTTTTATATATCTTCTGTAGAAAACTATTTGAACATTTTTGGATTTTCTCTATGTTATAAAAATAGAGAGTCTAAGTCCAAGGAATCCCTGCACTCTTTTTATTATGTGATCATAATTAACACCCCAGAAGGAAATCACTTTAAGTGATGGATAGCTCTAAGCCCTATAAAACAAAATTTTGCATTTCCCTAGAGGGAAAAACAGTAGCCTACTCCAACCCAAGAAACTCCACTAGTGATCTGATTCTTGGGAACTTGGTAAACTAATTTGATATAATTGGCAATATATACCATGGGTACATAAAGCCACATATATTGTATGGCAGACCACAGCTTCTTAGTTGGTAACTTAGCTTTGAAATGAGGGGAAAAAATCTACTTAGGAAAATTGGCTCATGATTAATATTTATTTCAGGTAAAAAAAAGTATATCTAACAGCTAAATTGAAACTATAGAAGTCATCTCACACTTACCTCTTGACATTGGTCATTTTGCTGCTTCCAAACGCTGAGGGCTTTACTGGTTAGAGCCTGCGTGCACTGTGCGGAAGTCAGAACAGAAATGCTTGAGAATTAATACTCTCGTGGGAACAATTCTCAACCAGTAACTGATGGGAGTTGGTACACAAACATCCCAGTTAACTTGTCCCTCAGCTAGGATAAGTCTGAGGTATTCTACTCTATAACCCAGAATTTTCCAACAGGAAAGAACAAGTGGTAACTGGCTTGACTGTCTGTGACTCCCCAGAATTCATATGTTGAAATCCTAACCCACAAGGTTACAATTAGGAGGTGGAACCTTTAAGAGGGAATTAAGTCATGAAGGTGAAGCCCTCATGATAAGGATTAGTCCTTTTATAAAAGAGACCCCAGGGAGCTATCTATCCCCTTCAGCCATATGAGGACACAGCAAAAAGATAGTTGTCCACGAACCTATAAGCCAGCCCTCACCAGACACTGAATTTATTGATGACTTTTCTTGAACTTTCCAGCCTTTGGAACTGTGAAAAATAAATTTCTATTGATTAAAAGCAACCCAGGTGATGGTACTCTATTACAGCAGCCTGACGGGCTGAGACAGCACCCTATTGCTTTCCTTCCCTTCAGCGTCTCGCTCCCTTACAAGTGTCTCCTGGAACCAGCATTGAAACTTGCACCATCAACCTTGTTTCCAGATCTGCTATTGAAGGAACATAAAATAAAATGAAAGTTATTTGATATTTTCTTCCTCTAATTTTGAAGTTGTATTTATATAACCTTGTGTCAGCTGGCCCTGTGAAAATACATGACTATATAATGAGGTAGAAACAGTCGCATCACATTTACCTTAATCAACTCTAACATTTGACTAGAGTTGATTAGAGGAGGAAAAATTTGATACCCTTTTTCAATTATTTCAGAGACTGTATTATATTCCTAATAACCTGTTATTCTTGGAATTTATCACATTTGTCAGTGCAATCAAATATTGTTAATATAATCACTTTCTAAAACAGAATTCATTTTTAAGTAGAATATACTCATGAAAACTCATTAGAAAATTTCAAAGCAATAGACAAATATATCTTCATTATGTACTGAGCATTTCAAATGTCTGCCAAGAGAAGAACTAAAGCTATATAGCAATTATGTTTTCATTTCTACATAGATACCATTAAGTATCTATGAATAAAAATATGTCTTCCACATTTTGAGCCTCAATTAACAAATTACACACTCTTCTTTGTTTTGTTTTGTGAGAGAGGGTCTTGCTCTGCCACAAAGGCTGGAGTGCAGTGATACAATCATGGCTCACTGAAGCCTTGATCTCCTGGGCTCAAGTGATCCTCTGATCGTCCCACCTCAGCCTCCTGAATAGCTGGACTCCAGGTACATACCACCATGCTTAGCTAATTATTTTTAATTTTTCTGTAGAGAAAGGGTCTTGCTTTGTTGCCCAGGCTATCTCAAACTCCTGGGCTCAAGCAATCCTCTTGCCTCCACCTCCCACAGTCATGAAATTATAGGCGTGAGCCACCGCACACAGGTACACACTTTCTTTTATTCTTTCTAGAATAGAGAAGATTCCCAGAAAGTTTTATTACCAAGTGGGTATGTTTGAAAGCATGTTCCTCTGAATATTAAATATTACTCCCTCAAAATGTTCCACACAAAGGATACTGTGGCAAATTAAGCTTCAGAAATGACTCTGTTTATCCCTGTAAAGATTCTGAGTCCAAATTAACATACTAAAGATTCCCTGGCCAGGTAATGTGGCTCAAGCCCATAATCCCAGCACTTTGGGAGGCCAAGTGGAGATCACCTGAGGTCAGGAGTTCAAGACAAGCCTGGCCAACATAGTGAAACCCAATCTCCACTAAAAATACAAAAATTAGCTGGGTGTGGTGGCACATGCCTGTAATCCCAACTACTTGGGAGGCTGAGGCAAGAGAGTCACTTAAACCTGGGAAGCAGAGTTCCAGTGAGCTGAGATGGCACCACTGCATTCCAGCCTGGGTAACAGAAGGAGACTCAGTCTGAAAAACAAAATAAAAACAAAGACTCCCAGAGCTCCTGAAGAAAAAAAATTATTTAACTTAGTTTGACTGCATTGATTTAGCCATGCAGATGTATACAGCACATTGACAACATGGATACAAATTATGATTCCACTGTTTCTAGCAGTATAAACTTGGGTGAGTTAAATTCCTTGAGCTTCCTTTTTTTTAAATTGAGATCTACAAAGAGCAAAATTGATAGATTAAAATGTACTGTTTTATAAGTTTTGACAAACATATGTATCCTTTGAAATCCCACATCAATGAAAGATAGAACATTTTCATCATCTTTTTCATTCAACAGTTTAATGCTCACTGATGTGGTTTTATTTGTATTTATTATTCTTGGAATTTTTTGAGCTTACTGGATTTACAGGTTACTGCAGTTTTTTAATCAAACTTAAAAAAAATAGAAAACCCAAATTTTCAGCCTCATTCTCTTCTCTTCTGAGCCTCTAATTACATTTATTCTAGGCTGCTTGAAAATGCTCCACAAGCAGTAAGGCTCAGTTTTTTGTTTTTTGTTTTTTTCTCTTTATGCTTCAACATAGGTGTTTCTCAAGTTTAGGCAAAAAATTTTGCTGCTGCTTTTAATCTACTGTTAAGGCCATCTAAAAATGTTTAAGTTTTAGATAGTATATTTTTTTCTTGTAGGATTTCTATTGAGTTTTTATTACAGTTTCCAAATTCTCAAATTCCCTATCTCCTCACCCATTATACCTATCTTTTAAATTTATTGTTTTATGCAGTTATCCTGCTGGTCATTTTAAAGTCACTCTGCTAATTCTAACACCTATCTCTGTGGGTCTGTTTCCAGTGACCAGTTTTTCTCTTAACAGTAGATCACATTTGCTGTTTTTCCAGTTGTCTAGTTATTCTAGATTGTAACCAGACACTACTGATTGTAAACAGTAGCAGTCTTTCATTGTTTTATCTTCCTCTGAAGAGTGTTAGTTTTGTTTCAGTAAGCAATTAAATTACGAGTAGAATGATTTTGCCTTAGCCCAAATGTAAATCCCTTACTCCTGGGATGTAGTTATTTTATAAATTATAGTCCCTCTTGGGTTTCAGTGAAAATCCTGAAGTATTTACCAACATTCTGTAATCTCATAGGACTGGAACTCCAAACTCTGTCTCTCTCTAAATAACTGCTCATCCTTTTCAAACCATCAGTTGTTTTTTGTTGCATTATTTGGTAAGACTTCTGCATATGTGCAGTTCAAAAGTCAGCCAAATAGTTGAAGAGAGTAATATATAAAAGAATTTGTATAGATTTTAATAATTCCCTTCTTTGGCTCCCCGTTATTGGATTCTTCCACCAATTTCCAGCCAATCCAGTAGCTACCATCCTCTGCCTCTTCAGGTCAGTAAAACTGTGACTTTCTGATCAAATTCTACATATTCTGAGCCATACATCTATGAAAATGCCCCCAGTGGAAAAGCTATATAACTGGTCTCAGCCATGGCGGTACTGATCTTTCAAGAAACAATTCTTCTCCGGTTTTATCTGCTTTTGATTGATTTCCAGTAGCTTCGAATATTTTTTAAAATATTTTATATGCAGTTTGTAATTTTTATGAATAGGATTAGTTCAATACAAGCTACTGCATCACTACTGGAAACCAGACTGTACCTGTGAAACACCTTTTCATTATTTCTGATTTTATTATATCATAGTAATGCAGTCTTATGACTACATTCGTAATGCAGTCTTATGGCTACATTAAATTTGTCATTATTTTTAGGGCTTTTTTAAACTCTAAAAAATGAGAATGATTGTTCTATATGTTTTTTCTCTGAGTGTGAGGCACTTTATATGTTATAGAGAGGTTCTGTGTAAGTTGTTTTTCTCTATGATTAAAATTTTTGTCAAAACTGTCAAAACCACATGTATAAATTTACTAATTTCTCTGACATTTCTAATAATCTGACACATTTTGAGTCTGTGAGATAACAGAAGTTGAAAATTATTGTAATTTCCTAGTTTTTCTTCTATAAATATGTAATAACAAATTATTAATAATAATTTTGCTTTAAAGGTTATTTATTGTATTAATAAAGCTAAATTAAATTTCTTTTTATTTATACATTTCTGGAATACCTTTTTCCCTATAACTTTACTTTTTCTATCTTTGCATATCAATATATTTAACTGCTTTTCTTATGAATGTAATACAACTGGATTTTTGGCTATTTTTAACCAAATCTAAAATATCTGCCTAAAAGAGTTTAATTTGTTTATTGTAATTAGCAATACCTTTTCAATTATTTCTATCATCTCCTGTTTTTAAATTGCTATTTTTTCTTTGCTTTTATGTATTCCTTTCTTAGATTGATGCTTGAGTTAATCAGATTTAACAGGTAATCTTTATTTTCTTTTTCACTTCTACCATTTTTTGCTATATATACTATTTTTATTCTACTAGTGGTTACCCTGAAGTCTTAATCTACAAATTTAACTGAAGAAACAAAAACCAATATCTTTGTCCACCTTCATAATATACTAGAACCACAAAATACTCAACTCTGAACTCTTCTCCCACATTTTTTCTCTCTCTACGTTTATCTCTTATTTTAGTTCTACCTTATTTTTAAACTCTCCAAAATTTAGCTACTTTTAAACTAGGTTAATCCACATCTTCACCAACTTATTTGTTTTTTCATTTGCTTTTCGCAATCTATTTGGCACAAACCAGGGTTTGCACGTTCTCATCAGCGTATTTTTTTCCACTTGAAGCCTTAAACAGGAAGCAAACTTCCAGGTTGTTTTTCAAAGCTTGTATATTGAGTGTTACTAGCTCCATTTTTGCAAGCAGAGCACTAAATTGTTGGTTGTTATACTGGGGGACTCAGTACCCAGACATGTACATGGTTCTTGTCCTTATGTTGGGGTTAAATTCTCACTTCATAGAGCCTATTTTAAACTCAAAACCTTTATGGATTTTAATTGGCTCAGTTTCCACTTTTATTGTTCTCAATTTTGGGTATTTGCAGATTATCATTTCATTCACTGAAAATATTGTGTTTAAATTATTTTAATATTTTATCTAGAATTTTGGGGTTTCTTGTATCTTGGGGACAGTAGGTATGCATGCTCTGCAATTCTCAACAGATAAACCTAAAAAATTTTTTCATGGACATAATTCCAAGCAATCATCAAGATTTAAGACATTTTAATCTCACAATTATATCAAATAGCACTTCCCAAAGATATATGACTGCTTTAGTGTTTCAAAGATTAAGCTTAATTTATAAATAAGTTATACTATAACCCAGTACAATTTATTATACTTATACCAGATATTGAGAAAAATAAAAATAAAAGCTGAGTCAATTAAAGCTCATACAAATTGAGGCTTTACATCAGCTCTATGAAATGAGAATTTAACACCAACATAAGGATAAAAGTGTTATATATCCTGATTTCCAAATCACATTTACTAATTTAGTATAACAGAGAAAGTTAGATGGGTCTAATAAAAAAATTAATTAAGATAGTACATGCAACTAAAAGGTAAAAGAGTTATAAACTCATAAAACTTACCAAAATAAGAACAAAACAAGGCAGGAACACTAAGAAAGATGTTATATTAACCCAAGCACAAAATAGCTGGAATTTGTATAATTAATTGGCAGCAAAGATAGAGAGGAAATGTTGTATTCCAGAGATACTGCGCAGGAGGAAGCAGGAACAGCATGTGGCAAAGTGTTGGCTTGTGAGGAAAACAAGAGAGGAGAATTGCCTGCAGGTGACTGAATGTGTAAAATAGATGTGCAGGGAGCATGCATTTCAGAGTCTTCAAAGTTACAGTATCTCACAAAACTCACTTGTGCAAAACTGCAGCTTATTGCATTTTTCTTTAATGTTTTGACTCTGAGGCTCCAAGCTGCCAAATGTAAATATGTATACTCATCACTTTCTAGTAAACTCAATCCAATCAAGTGATTTTTTTAATGACTTCCATTTAAAATGCAATCAGGTTCTCTTTGGCCCCAGTCTCCCTTCCCTGAGATTGATGCTAACCTCCAGGAATGCATATGTAATTCCCCACAAAATAGATGTCAAGTGTTCTTGACCTTTATTATCTCTGTCCTCAGATTTTCTCTGAAGGTTCCAAGTGCTAGCATGGCCTTTCAGGTGTCATCCCCTTACTGATCCCTCTGACTCCTCACATTTTTTAAGTTTTCTATACTGCTGTACTCCATTACACGTTTCTCATGAGCGCAGGGAAGACTTGGCTGTTCTCTTGTGTCCTGATGAAGACTGGGAAGTTTAGGAAGGAGTGCAGTGTTTGTTCTTCACTGACTCTTCCTTTTCATTCTAGAAGGGTGCCAACCACACCACCATGTGGGACAGGTGTGGAGCAGGCCCCTTTTGTTCTCATGTCTCCGAAGCATGCTGAGAAATGTAGGCCAGGTTCAATGCTTGCGCTCTTCCCTCTTCTCTGTCTCTAAAATCTTTCTTGTTCCCAATCTGGGGATTTCTGGGACCATAAGTCTGTTCCGCAATGACAACCAGAGATCATCTATAGACAGTATTGCCACTCAAGACATCAACTTCATGTCTGAATATGGAGCTTAGGAGAATATGGTGTCTTTGTTCACAGTCCATTTCTAAAAACAGCATTACCCTTCTTTTCCCTGGGCAAATAATGGCTCTATGCTTCACTCTTTTAATAGAGATTGAGAATGTGGTTCAAAGCTTGGATAAAAAAGCACATCAATATTATCACATATCATTTTTCCTACATTGGGCTTCCCAAGATACAGGTATAACTCGATCAATAGAAATATACTTAAGAAAAAACAAACATAAGCATTGTCTTGTATTGTAAGCATACACATATGTATTGTAAGCATAAGAAAATGTAGTAGTCTTTTACAAGACAGAAAATTCAAAAGTGGACAGTGGCAAAGATGTGGTAAAGAGAAGTTAAAATTAGAGCCCAAAAATATTTGCTAAAAGTAAAAATAAAATACATAGGAAAGAGTATAGAAAGAAAAATGATAATCAGAAAAAGAATAGTAATATTTCCTTTAATCAATAATAAAAGGAGGTTAGGTCAGGGAAAAAAACCAAAAGTAAATAGAAGTTTATAGCCTGAATCTAAAAAGTCTTTAAAAATTCTAGTAAATTATATTGCATAGTACAAAAAAAATTGATGACTAAAATAACTACTTTCAAATTAATAATATCTTTCAGTAACAAAGCTTTTGGTTGCATGTAACAGAAACTGTGTCTTAAGTTGGCTTAAATGTTAAGGAAATAATTATTTTTCATATCAGAAAGTCTAGAGGCTCAATGGACCTTAGAATAAGACCCCACTGGAACTCCAGACTCCCTGCTGTGCAGATAATAATGATTTGGTGGCTGGACTTTGTCATCAAAGCTTAGGTTTTTTTCTATTTGTCCACATTTCCCTCCTTATTCTTGGTTTTATTCTCAGGCTAGTACACTACTGGTTATCATATTCACCATGTAAAAATAGAAAGGAAAAGAGAGAATATCTCTTCCTATAGTATAAGATACAAGCAAATTTCTCCAAAAAGCCCCCCACAAGGTCATCTCAGCTTGCATTAAAGGAATTACTTAACTTCTGGTGTGTAACCGCCACCTTTTGGGCTGGGACAAAGGCAATTGGGGGCCCAGTATTCTCAGCAGTGCCATAGCCAAGGCAGAGCTGCTATCTCACGAGTGGGAGGTGGGCAGAAGAGACTACCCAACGTCTCAGCTACAGTCACCCAGGACTTACCCATCAACAAGTAGCTGGGTCAGAATGAGAAATGTTAATGCTGGACTCACTTTTGATTGCCTCTCTGGCATTGCTCTCTGTCTGTCCTTCCCTCAAAACATCTTTTAGGTTAATCTCTTTCTCTCAGTTCCATTCCTATTCAAATTCATATTCGCATCTTCATACCTACGCAACAGCAACTAACAGCATGTTCACTCTGTGCTAGACAACTAGGCACTTCTTGTGCATGATCACTTAATAGTCACACAACTATTTGAGGTACTTAGTATTATCTCCATCTTACAGATGAGGAAACACTAGAGAGGTTAAGTAGTACTCCCAGAATCAAAAGATAATGAGTGGCTACTAAGATCTAAAATCAATGTACTACATCCATGGTGAGTGATCCTTCTTAAAAAGTAACCCCGTAATATCTCAAAGTTAGATTTTGTTTATTAAATTATAGTGAACAAAAGCAGAAAAGCAAAAGAAAAATATGTTGGGAAACAAGAATTTAAATAATTATTCTCTTAATTTGTCTTTAATTTTTAATATTTTTCATAACAAAAATAAACTCTTTTTGATTCGATTTTTCCATGGCAAAATATTTGCAAACTATTCATCTGAAAGGAGATTAATAACCAGAATACATAAGGAGCTCAAACAACTTTATAGAAAAAAAATCTAATAATCCAATTTTAAAATGCGCATTTTTTTTGTTTTTTGAGACAGAGTCTCACTCTGTTGCCCAGCTTGGAGTGCAGTGACCCACTCTCAGCTCATTACCACCTCCACCTCCCAAATTCGAGCGATTTTCCTGCCTCATTCTCCTGAGTAGCTGAGACTACAGGCACACACCACCATAGCTGGCTAATTTTTGTATTTTTAGTAGACACTGGGTTTCACCAAGTTGGCCAGGCTGGTCTCGAACTCCTGACCTCAAGTGATCTGCCTGCCTCGGCTACCGCACCCAACCAAAATGGGCAAAAATTTTAATATACATTTCTCAAAGAAGACATATAAATGGAAAACAGCCATATGAAAAAGTGCTCAACATCGTTGATAATAGAGAAATGCATATCAAAACTATGATGACATATCATCTCACTCCAGTTAAAATGGCTTTTATCCAAAAGTCAGGCAATAACAAATGCTGAAGAATATGTGAAGAAAAGAAACCCTCATACACTGTTGGTGGGAATGTAAATTAGTACAAACACTATGGAGAACAGTTTGTAGGTTCTTCAAAAAATAAAAATGGAGTTGCCATATGATTCGGCAATCCCACTGCTGGCTATATACCCAAAAGAAAGGAAACCAGTATTTTGAAGAGACATCTGCACTCCCTTATTTGTTGCTGCACTGTTCTCAATAGCCAAGATTTGGAAGCAGTCTAAGGGCCCATCACAGAGGAATGGATAACAAAAATGTAGTGCTTATACACAAGGGAGTACTATTGAACCATAAAAAATGAGATCCAGTCATTTGCAACAACATGGTTGGAACTGGAGGTCATAATGTTAAGTGAAATAAGCTAAGTACAGAAAGACAAACATTGCATGTTCTAGCTTATTTGTGGGATCTAAAAACCAAAACAATTGAACTCATAGAGATAGAGAATAGAGGCTGGGTGCAGTGACTCGCGGCTGTAATCCCAGCACTTTGGGAGGCCGAGGTGGATGAATCACGAAGTCAGGAGTTCAAGACCAGCCTGGCCAAGATGGTGAAACCCCATTTCTACTAAAAATACAAAAATTAACTGGGCATGGTGGCATGTGCCTGTAATCTCAGTTGCTCCGGAGGCTGAGGCAGGAAAATTGCTTGAACCGGGACCTGGGATGTGGAGGTTGCAGTGAGCCGAGATTATGCCACTACACTCCAGCCTCGGCTACAGAGCAAGACTCCGTCTCAAAAAAAAAAAAAAAAAAAAAAAGAGAGAGAGAGAGAGAGAATAGAAGGAAGGTTACCAAAAGCTAGGAAGGGTAGCAGAGGGGTTGAGGGAAGGTGGAGATGGTTAATGAGCACAAAAAAAAATTTTTTTTAATGAATAAGATCTACTATTCGATAGCTGAACAGGGTGATACAGTCAATAATAATTTTATTGTTCTTTTTAAAATAACTAAGAGTTAACTGGATTGTTTTTAACACAATGGATAAGTGTTTGAGGGAATGGATACCCAATTTTCCCTGATGTGATTATTATGTACAGTACTACATGCTAGTACCAAAATATCTCATATATCCCATAAATATATATACCTACTATATACTCAAAAAATTAATAATTTTTTTAAAAATTTTGAAATTGATTCTCAGTGATTCACCTTTGTACACATATAATTGACAACTTACTTATTATTTGATGAAGAGAAATCCAGATGCTTTTCATATTGTGTGAGCTTTTCTTTTAAATGTTCTTACATGCAAGTCTAACCCCATATAAAACCACAACCACAAAAATGCCCTTCACATCTTCGATTGTAACTAAACACCTACAGTCTTGAAATTCTTACTTTTTCCAGAAGCAGAAGTGAAGTAGAGATGGCCCCTCAATGCACATTTCTCCTGTGTTATTTCTCCACTCTGCTTGCCAAACCAATGAAGGACATTTTCTCAAAAATGAATGTCACTGTGAATTCGAACATCTGGAATTTAAACATAATATCATTTATTTTTTACCACTATTTTTAATACTTTCTCAAATCTGTTTCTCATTCCTTTATATTATATTTGGTAGATTCCACAACTTTCTAGTAACTTTTGATTATTAAAATCCAGACCAATGTAAAGTTGCAATCTCAAACTCATTCTAAAGATTCTTGGCCCCAAACATGAGGACAAACTTTGACTGCTAGAGGTAGCGATGGGAGAGGAGACACAGACAAGTCTGTATATATCTATTATTCTCTCCCTTCATCACCCTTTCTCTTCAAAGCCTAGCTCCTTTAATGGGTTCAGGGTAAGGAAAAGGGAGAGGGAGAGAAACAAGTGCCTTTTTATTTAACTGGCTGCTATTATAACCCTCTCTGTGACAGATTTCTGTGCTTCTCTGGCTGGACATTGATGCCTTATTCACAGAAGCCATCCAAATCCTGACTCTCTTGCGGGGATTGTATGAGTTCCCTTTACAGCACAATTCTCTGCTGTAGTAGGTTAAGCTCCAGGTCAACTTCATTCTCCAATCCCAGCTCCCTGCCATGGCTATACATCTACTGCCTCTTCCTACTGGGATCTCCCAACAGGAGATAGATTAGCAAACTGGCTAAGCAGACATTCAAACAGGAAACACAATGCCAGTCGGTTTCTCCTTCTGGTGGGAACCTCCATTCTTTATGAGTGACTCTCTTGGAACCCTCCAGCTCCCAGTTTGGCTTTAGAAAGGGAGAATCTCCATTTCTCCCCTAAGGAGGAGTGAGGGATATATCTAACACAATCACTGCATGTATGACACTTCCTATCTCTCTAACCTATTCATTTTATATAAGTGAAAGAGGATAATACAGAAGGGTTGGTTTCATCACTTACTGGTAACTCTGAAGGAAGTGTAAATTATAGGTACGTAATACCTCAGATTTTTCAGCTTTGACCCTAAACATTGAACACTGAATTCCAATGAATATCCTGCTACAAAAGCAAATTTTAACATTTTTAATGCTACCCCACCACTTCTGTTTACCATTTTCTAAAGTGTTATTTGCTTTGTTTTCTAAAAGCAGTCAGGAAAATAAATATTGTATTAAGCCCACAGTTATTTGCACACAACTAATGATTTAACTTTCCAGACTACTACCCAAGAAGTATATGTGTTATTTTGCTGGCTTTAAGCTCAAGATTTTAAACCAATAGTTTCTAATATTCATATTCAGATATATAATTCCACTGATTTAAAAAAAAAGAAGTAATTTGAAAACTGCATTAATTTAAAGAGGTCCTGATTGCGTTAAGGCTATCATTTATTAAGATCATCTTCTATTGTTGTCATATAGACATATCATCAGGTTTAGGAAATATCTGCACCCCAGACCCATAAGCCCACCTTGATACATGCCTCAAGTGCTATCTAACCTGCAAAGAAGAAAAACTGCTGCGATCTGATATCAACATTCAGGCTATAATTTGTGGGGCAAACATATTTTAATATTTTAGGAGTATTCTCCCTAATGGTACAATATAGTTATTTTAGGAAATGAAATATGGTGATTATCCGTCAAATGTTACTTGAAGATACCAACAAGTTATGGGAAAGATGAAGATTAAATTGCAGTGCCGTTTTTTTGCTGTTACTAGGCTGATGTTTAGTGAAGGTCACAGCATCCATATTTCAGTGCTGGAGGAGTATGTTTCTTTTTCCACTAACAAGGGTGAAAATGCACTACTCAGGTAAGTTCGGAGAGGTACTGACCCCAAAATATGTCATGAACACCCAGGGGACAGAGCACTGAAGCTGGATGGAGAGCTGCAGCAACATTCATCATTTTTGCTGACAAATAACTCGTCTTTTGAAAGACAGAAATGCCTCTGGAACAATCAATCTGTTTTGTTTCTATTCCAAAGCAAGTCATGGTGCTTGCATATTGCATTTAAGTACTGGCTTTAAGCAAAAACTTTATTTAAAAAATGACCCTAAATCAAGAAGTTCTTTCTTAATGTAGATGAGACCCCATGACATCTTTTAAAAATAGCAACACCCAGAATTATTAAGAACTAACCTATTGCACAAAGTGAAACTAGAGACTTGTGTAAGGATTCCCTCTATGGCCTTTAAAATTCATCATAAGTAAGCATGTACTGGCAGCAGTTCTCATGAAAGAAAAGAAAGAATAGCCTTTTCAGCAAATCATTCCATAGTGTACATCAATCTCCAAGTCAGAGAACCCTTTCAGGGATTGGTGCACACA
Source organism: Sapajus apella (assembly GCF_009761245.1). Classification (NCBI taxonomy): domain Eukaryota; kingdom Metazoa; phylum Chordata; class Mammalia; order Primates; family Cebidae; genus Sapajus; species Sapajus apella. The sequence goes on along the minus strand of NW_022436968.1, from coordinate 6,105,354 downwards.
AATACTTGAATCAAGCAGAGTCAAGCTGCTCATTACCAAGTAATAACACTTAGAGTCTTCTGACTGAAAATACATATTCCTTGCCAGTCAGTATATTATGCTTTCTTCACAAATTATCTTTTTTCTCTGCAAGAAAAGTTGGGTGGACATATTTTTATGCATGTTTCTGTCTTTCTCTCTGTGACAGCATTTTTAAAATCCACTCTATATATTCTCAGAAGAGAATTCGAAATTACATCAGAAACTATTCATCTGGATAGACTGTGTAAAATTGGAAGTTTTTATGGCATCAAGGTTTTCTGTTATCATCTATATTTTCTTCACTGCATTTAAAAAAAAATAATGTGTATATATGGCAGCAAATGTGTAGAAACAAAGAAACTTTGTGTTTAGGACAATAAGAAACGAAGAAAGGTAAAACTATCCCCACTCTTCAGTCCAATCTTGGGAGGGGAAAACCCCAAGAATAAGATGACAATGTTCCAAGGAAAGAGAAATAGACATGTCCCCCAGGGGCTACAGCCAGAGGAGGGAGAGTCTTGCAGATTGGGTGTGTCTGAGACGTAAGTAGCAATAACAGAAGGCCTAGATGGTCCCAGAATATGCAAAGTGGCATCCATACTGCGATAGGCATTGGTAGTGGTTCAGACATGTTGGAGTTTTCATTCTAATGCTGTCTTGAATAATAGAAGTGTGACTTTCCGGAAGTCAGATATTCTCTCCAAATACTTCCTTTCAGGAAAATGATCATGTGTTCACCATCTCAAAGGATTTTTTTTGAGGAATTTAAAAAAGATGATCTGACTGGGCATGGTAGGTCACACCTATAATTCCAGCCCTTTGGGGGTCTGGGGCAAGAGGAATCCTTGAGCTCAGGAGTTTAAGACCAGACTGGGCAACATGGCAAAACCATGTCTCTACAAAAAATACAAAAAATTAGCCAGTGATGGTGGCAAACATCTGTAGTCTCCGCTACTCAGGAGGTTGTGTGGGCATTGCTTTGAAACCAGGAAGTCGAGGCAGCGGTCAGCCGTGATCATACCACTTCACTCCAGCTTGGGTGACAGAGTAAAACCCTGTCTCAAAAAAAAGAAAGATGATCTATGACAGCATTTCCCTCTGTCCATGTCTGGCGCATTATGTTCATGGAAATAAAAGGTAAATATGAATGTGATACTGTTAATTACACTGGAACAACAACATGCATAAAATACACCTTTCTGATGTCCTGTCCAATTCACCGAACCACTTTAAGACCAGCAAAATAATGTATTATCTGCTAAATCAGAATCATTAACTACTTGTGAAATAAGAATCTCTATATTTTTATATTAGAAGTGAGCAAATTTGTATGTGTGTATTTGTATTCTTTAAAAGATCAATCATTTTTACTCCTTTTTCCTCACAATGCAGTAAATCACACCAAATTTACAAATCTATATGAGATTGTTTGCCTATATTTTATAGACTATCACATTATTAAAGGTTGTCATTGAAAAATAGTTAATAACATGGTAAACAGCTCCACAATCTGGTTTTACTGCATGAGTTACTCAAAAACTGAATTTCACCAGAGATTCAGTGTATTTATCAAACTAAAAGATAAAATGCTTTGACTCCAGAAGAAACCACAAAATCAAATATTCTCCATAAGATATTTATTTGGGATATTCATAAAATATTTATCTTGTATCTTTCTTTTGTTAGAAAACTAATTATTGCCTAAAAATATAGGTAGAAAGAATTTCCTGAGGAAAGAGTTTTGTGCTAACACTAGTCTGTATCTAAATCACAGAAAAGCAGAAATCAAAACACAAAGATACTTTCAGGTATCACTAAACATATGTAGTGATTTGGCCAGAATTAAAGGGGATAATAGTGTATCTCCAAAAATTGAATAACTATTTTATTTGAATAAAGTTTTCTACTAGTTTCCTCACTTAATCTGATAATTTCATTATGAACATCCCATTTCTCTACATCCTAAATTTACAGTTTACTGAAAATCTACTAATTTTTGTCATTAGTTGCAGTTAACCAAATTAGTGTGTTTTAGGCATATTTTCCTGTTCAAAGTAGTAAATACTGAAATTTCCTGGTGATTTCCCCATGAATTACATAATTCTGAGATGCAAATTTTTCAAATATCCCAATATTGTCCACTAGCATTTAAAACTTAAAAGCTTCTTTGAAGTTAAGGGGCTGTTTTCTTAGCAATAATTTAGGATAATGGCAAAACATTATAGTACCAGAAGCCTGAGCTTAAGAAGACAGCTCCTTACTCTAGAGACCCTTCTCAATTCACCCCAACAAATACATAGAATATATAACTTCCCGAACAGGTGGTAAGCAGCAGTGCTCTCTCATCCACCTCACTCTCTCTCTCTTCCTATTTTCTTATAGGTCATTCTTGCCCAACAACCTTGATCTAAAGTGCATGTCAAGAAATAATATCTTAGAATTACAGAAATCCTCATTATGTGTGGTTTTGCTTTTCACAATTTCAGTTACCTGTGGTCAAAGTCCAAAAATATTAAAAGGAAAATTCCAGAAATGAAAAAGTGCATTTTAAATTGCCTACTGCTCTGACTGGCATGATGAAATCTTGCACTGTCCTGCTTCCTCCAGCACCAAACATGACTCATCCCTTCATCTGACATATCCACACTATCTACATTCCTGGTCTGTCAGTCCCTTAGTAGCTGGCTAGGTTATCAGATCAGCTATTGTGGTAACACAGTGCTTGTGCTCAAGGAATCCTTATTTTACTTCATAATGGCCCCAAAGCCCAAGAGTAGTGATGCTGGCAATTTGGATATGCCAAAAAGGAGTCATAAAGTGAAGAGTTCTCAACTTAATAAGGAAAGAAAAAAAATGTAGAGATGAAAGTTCTCAACTTAATTAGGAAAGGAAAAAAAAATGGTATGCTGAGATTGCCAAGGCCTACATCAATAAGAAATCTTTTATCCACGAAATTCTGAGGAAGGAAAAAGAAATTTGTTTTTTTTTTTTTTCACTGTTGTTTAGTTTCACTTTTTTAGTTTCACTGTTGTCCCTCAGACTAAAGAAGTCACAGTGCATGATAAGTGCTTAATTGAAATGGAAAGGACATTCAATTTGTGGGTGGAAGACATAAACAGAAACCAACTGTCAGCAATTAGTTTCTGGTTCAGTACTATCCACAGTTTCAGGCATGCATGGAAATCCTAGAAATTCCTCCCAAATAATGGAGAACTACTGTATTTCTCTTACATTCATTTCTTTTATATAAAAGTGCTTTGTAAACTGTTAACAGTGTCCAAGACTTGCTTTGGGGTCCATGTTTCCATTCATATTCCCTTTTTAATAAATTTGCCAGTCACCACAACCTCCATAGGCCCCCAAAAACTGTTCCTGGGTATTCACCCTAGAGTTGGTCCTCAAACCACCTAAAGAGCTGGGAACATGACTACTATTCCATACTAAATCCTCTCCTGCTTAAACAAGTGTTAAAGCAAACTAAATATGGCCTGAGAAAAACTCCATACTTCTACATTTCAGTCCTTGTAGATGAACTGTAACCTAGCTTAATTGTCAGACAAAATTGAAAACCTAACTTAATAGTGTGCACTTGTAACAACAGCTGAGCACTGGCCGATTCCAGCGGCATACTTCAACCACTCACAGAATGCTGAATGTTCAAACTGCCTTAAATAAGGCAAACATGAAGCTGTAACCAATCTCACTGTTTCTGTACTTCATTTCCAATTCCTGTATATCACTTTACCTTTTTTTGTCTATAAATCTATTCTGACCACGAGGCATCCTGGAAGTCTCTGTGAATCTGCTGTGATTCTGCGGGCTGCATGATTCGTAAATCATTCTTTGCTCAATAAAACTCCTTTAATTCAGCTGAAGTTTTTCTTTAATCACAAGCTAGAGTAAATTAGGTCTCTTTGACTAAAGATACTAGCAACATGGTCTTATATTTTGTGTTCTGTGAAGGTCTTCTTCTCTATCTCAAAATTTAGCTATATTTTAATGCTTGTATTTATTTATAACTATGAGATTTTTTCCTATTGCATTTCTAATTAAGTTTACTGTTATATAAAATAGTCACTTTGTTCAACTGTTTTAGAAGTTCTAACTATTATATGATCAGTTCTCTTGGATTTTATAGTAATCACATTACCAAAAATAACAAGGGTTTTATTTCCCTTTTTCTAATATTCTTAACTCTTATTTTATCTTGCTACTTTGGCTAAGATTAGCAGCACAACATTCATTAGTAATAGTGATACGGATAATAGTTGTATTAGTCTATTCTTGCATTGCTACAAAGAAATACCTGAGACCAGATAATTTATAAAGAAAAAAGCTTTAATTACCTTGTGGTTGTTCAGCCTGTATAAGAAGCACAGTGCCTGCATTTGCTTCTGGGTGAGAGAGCATCAGGAAGCTTACAATCATGAAAGGTGAAGAGAGAGCAGGCACCTCACAAGGTAGGAGTGGGAGCCAGAGGTAGGGTGAGGTGCCACACTCTTAAACAATCAGATTTCGTGAGAACTCATTCACTGTCACGAGGACAGCACCAAGACCTGAGGGATCACTCCCAAGACTCAAACACCTTCCACTAGGCCCCACCTCCAACACTGAGGATTATATTTCAACATGAGAATTGGGCAGGGACAAATATCCAAACCATATCATTCTTATATTTTTCTATACGTAACAGGAGGTGCCGGAGGTACCTCCAAGCATCTGGTAGATAATAAAGTAAATAAAATTTAATTACTTTCTTCTCAGCGAGAAGTGCATTGTGCCATGCACTATGTGCTATGTACAAAGTTTTTCACTGAGAAGAAAGTAATCAAATTTTATTAACAATGTGATCAAATTTTATAAATTATATTAATAAGTCAAGTAAAATAAGGACTGAGAAATGACTGCTTATGAGGCTCATAAAAAAACAAATATATTTTAAGATTGAAACCAACAAAATGGAAAGAAAAAGATCCGGAAAATACTAACAAAAGCTAACAGCAATTTTTAACATTAGACTCCAAAACAAACATTTAAAAGATGGAATAATATTTCATATTGCTGCCAGAAATAAAATAATTGCTATCCACATGGTAGCAGCAGCCTCACATATCTACCACCCCAGTAGTGGTATTCGAATAAAGTAGCTCTGGTAGGAAATGCGTGGGCCTGACAGCACAGATTCTAATTTACAAGTCTGCTGCTATGATTTGAATGTTTGTGTTCCCTCCAAAGTTTATGTTGAAACTTAATCCCCAATACAGTAATGTTAAGAGGTGAGGCCTTTAGCAAGTGATTACTTCATGAGGCCTCCTCCTACATAGATTGGATTAAGGCCCATATAAAAGACACTTCACAATGTATTCAGCCCTTTGGCCCTTCTGACTTTCACGATGTGAGGACGTAACAATGAGTCATTATCTTGGAAGCAGAGGGTAAACCCTCACCAGATACCAAACCTGACAGCACATTGATCTAGAACTTCCCAGCCTCCAGAACTGTGAGAATTAAATTTTTATTGTTTGTTAATATGCAGCCTTTGGTATTTTGTTACAGCAGAACAAATGAACTCAGATAGCTGTTTTGACTACTGCTGCCACCAAATGTCCAGTGTGCCAGCAGGAGAAACCTACACTGAAACCCTAATACAACACTATTCCTTGAAGAGATCAATGGGCTAATTGGTGACAAGTTGAGTACACTGGACATCTTTCATCCTGGAAGAGAGAGATATTCGATCTAAAAACAACTTAACATATATGCTGGATTTTGACTTGCTCAACCTCCCTTCAGAGCATCAGCCAGCATCTCTTTCTTTTTTTTTTTTTTTTTTTTTGAGATGGAGTTTCACTCATGTTACCCAGGTTGGAGTGCAATGGCACGATCTCGGCTCACCGCAACCTCCGCCTCCTGGGTTCAGGCAATTCTCCTGCCTCAGCCTCCTGAGTAGCTGGGATTACAGGCACTCACCACCATGCCCAGCTAATTTTTTGTATTTTTAGTAGAGACGGGGTTTCACCATGTTGACCAGGATGGTCTCAATCTCTTGACCTCGTGATCCACCCGCCTCGGCCTCCCACAGTGCTGGGATTACAGGCTTGAGCCACTGCGCCGGGCCACCAGCATCTCTTTCTATTAGGACCTGTTTGATCCACCAGCATGGAATTTCTCAGAACAGTGGATTCACTTTATAGGAGAAAAGTGTGGAGGTGAGTGCAATAGCCTGCTGGAAGCCATTTCAATCTTCTCTTGAAGGTCTACTGAATTGAAGTACCAGCTTAGCTCAGAAGCAATGCTCTCTGAGAATGCGGTGCCATCTTCCAACATACAATATAGACATTGACTCAAAGAACTTTGTACTAATATTGTGCCATGGACTATGTGCTATGTACATTTGTATGTTTCCAACAGGAAGAATGCAGGGGTCCAAGAATCAGGGAGGGAAGCAAGGGTGGCCCCACTTACCATACCATTGTCCTCAATGACCCACTGAGGGACTTGAACACATCTTTCCCATCTAACATGCTCCACAGCACTCCCCATGGAGTTGATTAAAACTTTTTTGGGTCTGCATCACAGATTTGTTTATCAGTCTATTCAATCCTATTTCTGCTCAATTCTTTCCACAGGTGTTGATCCCTAATAATTATCCTGTACTCCCAACTCTATCTCAGCATCTGCTTCCACATATCAGGACCTATATGATAAATGCATCTTCATCATGTGCATTTTTAGGATTGCTGTCAGAGATCATTTTCACATTTCTAACAATAAATGAATTGTTGTGCTTATTAATGAGAGAATTCTGGTACATAACTTCCTGAATGAGGACCAGTCTTGACAATGGGAAGTGACACAGATTTATTAATGTTAACTTGTTTTTAATACCTAACAAGTCACCATGCTTAATTCAGCTGTCATTCTTTATAAAATAATAATGCCATTAGTTGACACTGTTTTTCACAGGGACTATTTGACAACCTTACAGATCTCTAGAATAATTCTACCATCTTTCTTTATAAGTTACCGGAGCTCAAAGTACAAGAGCTTATCACTTGCTTTTCGTTAAAGTCTATTTCTTTGTATAGTTTGTGTGACAAGTGTTTGAGGGGTTGAATGCATTAAACATTCTACGTGTAAAATGTAATTACACATAACCCTCCACCTTCATTAACCAACATTATCCACCCATTTCTTCAAAATATGATGTGGCCCAATAAGTAAATTTCTAATATGCCTATTTTTTACATCTGTGTTTGCCTCAAAGGAAATACAAACAACAGGAAAAAAATGTTACTGAGATATTTCTTAAAAGATTAAAACATGCTAATATGAATTCGGTCTTCAAAGGTAAAAAGAGATTCCACATATATAATGCATTTGAATTCCTTTTACAGAGATCATTTTCAATTAATATTTTATTCATTTTTCTTCTCTTTATGCTTAAATCCTAATGTTGGGACAATAATGATTATAAAGCAACTGTGTACTCTACGTTTCATTAAACAAAGTTGAAATATGGTGAGATTTTTAACTTATTTGCTATCAACTAATATTCTACCTGCATATAAATTATACATATAAGACTTAAAAATTCTTGAAAAGCATACAATGAATAGCACATTATAAGAATTCCAATTAAAAATTAATAAGCAGAAAGAAGAAACCGAGTCCACAAAACAAAAATTAGACAATAGAGTCCTACCACTGCACATTTTTAAATGTGTGTCAATCAGTATTAATAATGCCAGGTGCTATAACAAAGAATATCTCAATGGATTTGTCAAAGGGGATTGAACCAGAGCAACTCCATTTTGAGTGAGGACTAGGAAATTGAGCTGAGGCTTGCTGAGCTGCATTCCCAGAAAGTTAGGTATTCTTAGCCTCTAGGTGTCCACAGTTAAGGGAACAGACTGATCATGTTTATTAAATGAACTCAGACTTGGGAGTGTCCTAACATCTTGATATCTGGAGAACAAAAGCATTCCTAATTTTGCTTTAAAGATAACAATACTGATTCTTGCAAAATATAGTAATTAAGAAAATAAACCCTTTATCACAAACCCTTGTAGCAGGGCACATGTGCCCATGATCTCTTTTATCCTATACATAAAAGAGCATTGTACTTAGGGTGGACACATTCTTCCTCTTACTTTCAGAAATGCCCTACTCTGTCTATGGAATAGCTGTTCTTTTACTTCTTTACTTTCCTAATAAACTTGCTTTTGCTTTGCACTGTGGACTCACCCTGAATTATTTCTTGTGTGAGATCCAAGAATCCCTCTCTTGGGGTCTGGATCAGGGCCCCTTTCCTGTAACAGATTTGGGCAATAAACTAGGGTCTGGTTGTGTAGGTGTGAGTGTAGGGGTGTGTTTTCTCATGGAAAATCCCATATGTATGGTAAACCAAAAATAAAATTCTAAGCCCTCCCCTCTCCCTGTCAGCCAAGGACATTCCAAAATAAACCAGTTCAGGCCATGATGGGAAGGAGGAAAGAGGGTCAGGCATGCCTCATTATACCCTCCTTCTGTTGGCACTCAGGCACGCTGACCAGCACTAACATTAAAACAGAGATCTTACAGCTGAGAAAACAGAGTTTTTGTAGCAATAAGACACCAATTCCAGCCTGGCTCTCTAGTATAGCATCACATGATAGATAGCAGGCTCTGAAATAAATCAAAACATTTTACCCCAAAATACATTTCTTTGACATATTTTGAAATGGCCCTGCAATGCTATCTCTTGTGGGAGAAAATCTACTTTTTGTAGAAAATCCCTATTCCTTTCCAGGTCTTTTCTTTGATCCAGGAGAGAATTAACTTAAAATCTGGCACCTTTTTAGGACTGATAAGACCTCTGAAGCTGGTACCTGGAGTCTTTCTCTGCATGATAAAACCCTGGTCTCCACAACTCCTTATCTTAACCCAGACATTTCTTTCTATTGACTCTAGGTCTTTAGATAATAACTCTTTCACCAATTGCCAATTAGAAAATCTTTGACTCCCCATCTATAACCTGAAAGCCCCTTCTTCAAATGGTCCTACCTTTCTGGACCAAAACAATATACATGTTACACACATTGATTGATGTCTTAAGTCTCCCTAAAACATATAAAACCAAGCTGTAGCCTGACCGCCTGGGAAGATGTTTTCAGGATATACTAGGGCTATGTCATGGGCCATTGGTCACTCATATTTGACTCAGGATAAATGTCTTCAAATATTTTACAGAGTTTGATTCTTTTTGTCAACAGTATGTTTCTGATTTAGCAACTCTCTTGGGCAGCTCTGCTTCAAGTAGTGATTTAGTGATCACAGCTCCTTTTGTCACAGGAGGTAGCTAGTCAGACATGAAAAGGGCATAAAGGGCTCCCTCCCCAACAACGTCATCAAGAATGTCAGGCAAGCACCAGGTGATGGTCAGGTGATTGTTACACTGCTTTTCTAAAATAAGAATTGGTCACAGCACCAGAAAAAGGGAGTTTCCCAGTAGATAGAAAAACTTGAAACTGGTGATCAGTAGCATACCAATAAGATCTCAGGAATTGGGTGAGTGGGCTCAAGCATGCACACTAAGAGGCAAAATGGTGGAGTGTAACTGATAGATGACCTTCTAGGAGCATTTGACTGACAAGGAAAGAATGCCCCGAGTGAGCATGTGTACAGCTCCAGTAAACACACTGCACATGTGGTACCTCCCAAGTGCTGGCAGGCCACTGTGCATGCAGACTACCCACCCCAAGGTAATAATCAGGGGAAAAGGGACACATGACCTCAGAAGTATGCCAACATATAAAATTCTAAGTCAAAGGTCAAAACATGCACTTGATTGATCAAGTCACCACCTGGCTCTCTTCCAAATGTATTTTACTTCCTTTTGTTCCTGCTTTAAAACTTTTTAATAAACTTGTGCTCCTGTCTAAAGCTTGCCTCAGTCTCTCACTCTGTCTTATACCCTTCCATTGAATTATGTCTTCTGAGGAGGCAAGAATTAAGGTTGCCACAGACACATATGGATTTGCCACTGTTAACACTTTCACACTGATGTGACCATCTGCCATACTTTTCTCTGTGCTTCTGATAGATCTTCTGCATTTAGTCAGCTCACAAGCATAAAGAAAGTATGTTTAAGTTTGCAAGATAATTTGGAGGTCATGCCTAAAATTGGCATATGTCCATTCATATTCTGTTGACCAGGCTTAGTTACATGGCCCTGTGTAGATGTAGGGTGACTGGAAAGGATAGCATTTCTCTATGACTAGAAGAAAAAGAAAGTAGTGTTAAACACATAGCAATTTCTTTGCTTTACAAGGCAGAATATATAAAAATAGTGAGCTTAATCATTCTTATTTTCTTATCAGTGGAAGCAAAGTTGTACATGAAGAAAAGAAACATTTATCTGTTAATAAATGATTTTTTAAAACACATATCAAGTGCTAATACAAGGAACATTAATAATAGATAATGCCACAAAGTGGTTTTCCAAAAACTAGGAAGACTCCCAGCATACCACAGCAGCCCTACTGAAAAGTAGCTAGACGGTTAAAAGAAGAAAAAATATCATCCAAAGATAGATGATAGATAAGCATACAAAGATGAGAAAGATTCAGCACAAGAACACTGAAAACTGAAAAAGTCAGTGTACCCTAAAGGGAATAATCCTATCAAAAAATTGGCAAAACATTTGAATAGATGTTTCTCAAAAGAAGACAAACAAATGGCAAACAGGAATACGAAAAATTGTTCAACATCGTTGATCATCAGAGAAATTCAGATCAAAACTATGATGAGATATCATCTCACCCAAGTTAAAATGGCTTATATACAAAAGACATTTTATATATTAAAGTGGTTTATAACAAATGCTGAAGAAGATGTGGAGAAAAATAAATCCTTGTACACTGTTGGTGGGAATGTAAATTAGTACAACTACTGTGGGGAACAGTTTGGAAGTTCCTCAAAACCTAAAAATTGAACTACCATATGATTCAGCAATCCTACTGCTGGGCATAAACCCAAAAAAAAAAAAAAAAGAAAATCAGTACACTGAAGAGATAACTGCATTCCTATGTTTTCTGCAGCACTGTTCATAATAGCTAAGATTTGGAAGCAACCTAAGTGACTATCAACAGATGAATGGATAATGAAAATGTGGTACTTATACACAATGGAGTACTATTAAGCCATAAAGAAGAATGAGATCAAGTCACTTGCAACAACATGGATGGAACTGGAGATCATTATGCTAAGCGAAATAAACCAGGCACAGAAAGACAAACAACACATGTTCTCACTTATTTCTGGGATCTAAAAATCAAAACGATTGAACTCATAGAGATAGGGAGTGAAAGGATGTTCACCAGAGGCTGGGAAGTGTAGTGGGGAGCAGGGGGAGGTGGGGATGTTTAATGAGTACAAAAAAAAAAAAACAACAACTAGGAGTGGTTGGCTGGAGTTCCAAGCCAGTGGGTCTCATCCTTTAAGGAACCATGGAAGTGGGGCCCACAGACTGTTGCTACTCAGCACCACCCCTGGATTCCACCTCATTCCTAGAGAATTGTTTACCACGTTTTGAAGTGTTCAAGGGAATCAGGGGCTGAAGTGGACCCCCAGCACTGCACAGCTGCTGTATAAAAATGTGGCCAAACTACTTTTTTTAAGCAGGTCTTTGATCCCATTTCAGCTGACTTGATCAGACCTCTGATCTGGAGCCTCCAACAACTTCCCACAGGTGTGTTCAGGCTAGCAACAGTCTGTACCTCCCTAAAAGGGAACTCCCAGAGGAAGGAGTAGGCTGCCATCTTTGCTTGTTCACAGCCTTCACTGGTGATACCTCGAGGTGCTGGAAAATCTGAGTTGATTAGGGATTAGAGAAGACTCTCAGCATACCACAGCATCCCTACTGAAAAGTAGCTAGACTGTTAAAACAAGAAAAACATCATCCAAAAGTCAGCAGCCTCAAAGATAGATAGTAGATAAGCATACAAAGATGACAAAGATTCAGCACAAGAACACTGAAAACCAAAAAAGTCAGAGTGCGTTCTTTCCTCCTAATGACCACATGCATCACCTCTCCAGCAAAAGTTCAGAACCACGGAGCAGGTCAAAACTGCCGTGCTGATCAGTAGTGGGATTGCGCCTGTGAATAGCCACTACACTCCAGCCTGGGCAACATAGCGAGACCCTGTCTCTAAATAAATAAATAAAATAAAAAATACAAAAGTTCAGAACCAGGATGAGGCTGAAATGGCTGAAATGACAGAAGTATAATTCAGAATATAGATAGGAACAAAGTTCACTGAGCTAAAGGAGTACATCATAACCCAATGCAAGGAAGTTAAAAATCTTGATGAAACATTGCAGGAGTTGACAGACAAAATAGCAGGTATAAAGAAGAATGTAACCAACCAGACAGAGCTGAAAATACACCCTACAAGAATTTCATAATGCAATCACAAGTATTAATAACAGAATAGATCAAGTGGAAGAAAGAATCTCAGAGTTTGAAGACTGCCTGTCTAGCAAGACAGGCAGACAAAAATAAAGAAAAAAGAATGAAAAGGAATAAACAAAACCTCCACGAAATATGGGACTACATAAAGAGACTGAAACTATGACTGATTAGTGTACCTAGAAGAGATGGGAAGAATGGAACCAATTTGGAAAACATACTTCAGGATATCATCCATGAGAATTTTCCCAACCTAGCTAAACAGGCCAACATTCAAATTCAGGAAATGCAGAGAACCCCATTAAGATACTTCATGGGAAGATTATCCCCAAGACACATAATCAACGGATTCTCTAAGGTTGAAATAAAAGAAAAAAATGTTAAAGGCAGCTAAAGAAAAAGGCCAGGTCACCTACAAAGGGAAGCCTATCAGACCAGCAGTGGACCTCTCAGCTGAAACCCTACAAACCAGAAGAGATTGGGGGCCAATAGTCAACATTTTTAAAGAAAAAAATCTAACACAGAATCTCATATCTGGCCAAACTAAGTTTCATAAATGTAGGAGAAATAAGATCCTTTTTAGACAAGCAAATCCTGAAGGAACTTGTTACCTCCAGACCTGCCTTACAAGAGATCCTGAAGGAAGCAATAAATATGAAAAGTAAAGACCATGACCAGGCAGTACAAAAACACACTGAAATAGACAGACCAGTAACACAATAAAGCAACTGCATAAACAAGTCTGCAAAATAACTAGCTAACATCATGATGACAGGATCAAATCCACACATATCAATACTAACCTTAAATGTAAATAGGATAAATACATCAATTAAAAAACAGAGTGGCAAGCTGGATAAAGAACCAAGACCTATCGGTATGCTGTCTTCAAAAGCCCCATCTCATATGCAATGACCCACATAGGCTCAAAATAAAGAGATGGGGGAAAATCTACCAAGGAAAACAAAAAATCGGGGGCTGCAATCCTACTTTCTGACAAAACAGACTTTAAACCAACAAAAATCAAACAAGACAAAGAAGGACGTTACATAATGGTAAAGGGTTCAATTCAGCAAGAAGAGTTAACTATACATATGTCCCCAACACAGGAACACCCAGATTCATAAAGCAAGTTCTCAGAGACCTTCAAAGATACTTAGACGTCAACAAAATGGCAGGAAACTTAAACACCTCACCGACAATATTAGACATATCATTAAAACAGAAAACTAACAAAGATATTCAGGACCTGAACTCGGCACTTAATCAAATGGACCTAATAGATATCTACAGAACTCTCACCCTCAAAAAAACAATAAAATTATATGTTATTCTCATCACTACATGGCACTTACTATAAAATCAATCACATAGAAGTAAAACACTCCTCAGCAAATTCAAAAGACCTGAAATCATAACAGTCTCAGACCACAGCAAAATCAAATTTGAAATCAAGACTAAGAAATGCATTCAAAGCCATACGATTACACAAAAATTGAATAGGCTGCTCTGAAATGACTTTTGGTTAAATAATAAAATTAAGTCAGAAATCAACACGTTCTTTGAGACTAAAAAAAAAAACAAAGATACAACATACCAGAATCTCTGGGACATACCTATGGAAGTGTTAAGAGAGAAATTTACAGCACTAAATGCCCACATCAAAAAGTTAGAAAAATCTCAAGTTAACCTAACATCACAACTAAAAGAACTAGAGAACAAATAGTAAACAAATCCTAAAGCTAACAGAAGAAAAAATATAACCAAAATCAGAGCTGAACTGAAGAAGATTGAGACATGAAAAACCATTCAAAGCTTCAGGAAATCCAGGAGCTGTTTTTTTGAAAAATTAATAAAATAGGTCACTAGTAGCTAGACTAATAAAGAAAAAAAAGTAGATTCAAATAAACACAATCATAAATGACAAGGGGAATATTATCACTGATCCCACAGAAATATAGCCATCAGAGAATATTATGAACACCTCCATGCATATAAACTAGAAAATCTATAAAAAACAGGTAAATTTCTGGACACATACAACTGAACCAGGAAGAAACTGAATCCCTAAATAGACTAATAAAGAGTTCTAAAATTGAGGCAGTAATAAACAGTGTGCCAACCAATAAACTCCCAGGACTGGATGGATTCACAGATGAATTCTACCAAATGTACAAAGAAGAGCTAGTGCCAATCCCACTGAAACTATTCAGTTTCAGTGGGAAATATTGAGGAGGAAGTACCCCTTTCAAACTCATTCTATGAAGAGAGATATTGAGGAGGAAACACTCCTTCCAAACTCATTCTATGAAGCTATTGTCATCCTGATACCAAAACCTGGAAGAGATACAACAAAAAAAGAAAACTCCAGGCCAATATCCTTGATGAACATTGATGCAAAAATCACCAACAAAATACTGGCAAGCCAAATCCCACAGCCTATTAAAAAGCTAGCTAATCCACCACAATCAAGTAAGCTTCATCCCTGGGATGCAAGATTGGTTCAATATACACAAGTCAATACATGTGATTCATCACATAAACAGAACTGAAGACAAAAACCACAGGATTATCTCAATAGATGCAGAAAGGCTTTTCATAAAATTCAACATTTATTCATGTTAAAAATTCCCTGTAACTAGGCATTGAAGGAAAGTACCTCAAAATAGTAAGAGCTATATAAGACAAACCCACAGCTAACATCATACTGAATAGCAAAAGCTGGAAGCATTCCTCTTGAAAACCAGCACAAGACAAAGGTGCCCTCTTACCACTCCTGTTCCACATAGTATTGGAAGTTCTGGTCAGGACAACTAGGCAACAGAAAGAAATAAAGGGTATTCAAACAGCAATAGAGGAAGTCAAATTATCCCTGTTTGCAGATGACATAATTCTATACCTAGAAAACCCCCTTGTCTAAGTCCAAAAGCTTCTTAAGCTGATAAACAACTTTGGGGAAGTTTCAGGATACAAAATTATTGTGCAAAAATTACTGGCAATTCTATACACCAACAACAAATAAGTCGAGAACCAAACCAGGAGTGAACTGGTTTGCCACAAAAAGAATAAAATACCTAGGAATACAGCTAACCAGGGACATGAGAGATCTCTACAAGGAGAACTACAAACCACTACTCAAAAGAAATTAGAGATGACACAGACAAATGGAAAACATTTCATATTCACGGGTAGAAAGAATCAATATCATGGAAATGGCCACACTGCCCAAAGCAACTTACAGATTCAATGCTATTCCTGTTAAACTACCATTGGTATTCTTCACAGAACTAGAGAAAACAATTTTAAAATTTATACAGAACCAAACAAAAAAAGCCCGAATAGCCAAAGCAATCCTAAGCAAACAGAAAAAGTCTGGAGACATCATGCTACCTGACTTCAAACCATATTACAGGGCTACAGTAACCAAAGCAGTATGATACTGGTACACAAACACACATAAATCAATGGAACAGAATAGAGGACCCAGACACACTGCTACAACTGTCTGATCTTTGATAAACCTGTCAAAAACAAGCTAAAGGGAAAGAATTCCCTATTCAATAATTGGTGGTGTGATAACTGGCTAGCCATATGCAGAAGATTAAAACTGGATCCCTTCCTTACCCCATATACGAAATTTAACTCAAGTTGGATTAAAGACTTAAATGTAAAATCCAAAACTATAAAAAACCCTGGAAGACAACCTAGGCAATACCATTCAGAACAGAGTTACAGGCATTGATTTCATGACGAAGACACCAAAAGCAATTGCAACAAAAGCAAACCCTGACAAATGAGATCTAATTAAACTAAAGAACTTCTGCACAGAAAAAGAAACTATCAACAGAGTAGACAGATAACCCGCAGAATGGGAGAAAAAATTGTGCAAACTATGCATCCAACAAAGGTCTAATATCCAGCATCTATAAGGAACTTTTCAACAAATTTGTGAAAAAACAAACAACCCCATTAAAAAGTAGGCAAAGGAGATGAATGGATGCTTCTCAAGAGAGACATACATGTGGCCAACAATCATGGAAAAAAAGCTCAATATCACTGATCATTAGAGGAATGCAATGAGATACCAACTCACACCAGTCAGAATGACTATTATTAAAAAGTCAATAATAGATGCTGGCAAGGTTATGGAGAAAAAGGAATGCTTATACACTGTTGGTGGAAGTGTAAATTAGTTCAGCCATTGTGGAAGACAGTGTGGCAATTCCTCAAAGACCTAAAAACAGACATACCAATCAACCTAGCAATTCCATTACTTGTTATATATGCAAAGGAAGATAAATCACTCTATTAAAAAGACACATGCACATGTATGTTCCTTGTAGCACTATTAGCAATAGCAAAGATATAGAATCAACTTTAATGCCCATCAATGATAGACTGGACTTAAAAAATATGGTACACAAACACCATGAAATACTATGCAGCCACAAAGAGGAATGAGATCATATTCTTTGCAGAGACATGGATAGAGCTGGAGGCCATTATCCTTAACATACTAACACAGGAACAGAAAACCAAATAACACATGTTACTACTTATACACGGGAGCTCATGCAGGGCTTAATACCTAAGTGATGGGTATATAGGTGCAGCAAATCACCCTGGCACATGTTTACCTATGTAACAAACCTGCACATCCTGAAGGAAAAAAATGAAAATTAAAAAAAAAAGTGGGAACTAAATGATAAGAACACATGGACACACAGGGAACACCACAAACTGGGGCCTTTCAAATGGTAAAGAATGGGAGGAAGAAGAAAATTAGACAAATAACATATGGTTACTAGGATTAATTCCTGAGTGGTAAAATAATCTGTAAAACAAACCCCCATGACACAAGTTTACCTGTATAACAAACCTGCACTTGTACCCCTCAACTTAAATTATAAGTCAAAATTTATTTATAGTCACTTAAAAGCAAAAAAAAAAAAAATGAATAAGACCTATTATTTGTAGCACAACAGGGTGATTATAGTCAATAATAACTTAATTATACATTTTAAAATAACTTAAAAAGTGTAGTTGGATTGTTGAAACTCAAAATGTAAATGTTTGAGGGGATGAAGACCCCATTTTCCATGATGTACTTTTCTCATATTGCATGGCTGTATCAAAACATCTCATGTATCTCATAAATATACACACCTACTAGGTACCCACAAATAATAAAAAGAAAAAAAGAAAATATAAAGAGTATATTCATATTTTTACTCATTTTAGTCTTTATATAAAGCCAAAAATATATTATTTTTAAAAAAACTTGTGAATTCATTTCTATAGCATAAGCTAGTGTTGTTTTCTATTAATCAAAATGTCACAGAGTTCAGGTTACTAAGATTACTTTATGGAGCTGTATACCTATATACGCAAATATCAATTTTCTTACCAGAATTTTGTCAGAAACAAGATTTTGAAGTAATTTGACTTAGTCTAGCAGTATTTCCTCTACATAAGTTATAATAAATTATTTCATAGTTTCAGGTTTTCAGTTTTTTAATAGATCTTCTCTGAAAGCAAGAGTTGCTAGCACTTCTATAATTCTTCCTATATGCCAGATAATGTTCCAGAACTTTCTATGTACTGCTAGGTTCTGAAGTTGAACTGAGACAGTCCGGTTTAAGAATCCATGCTCCTAATCACTAGCAAGGACTCAATAATATTCTTGATTCAAAAGAATTTATGAGATTAATAAATAATTTATTTCTACATATTACCAAATTTACCAAACTGCTCAGCTCTATTACTTAGAAAGCCAAGAATTTATTTCATCCACATTGATGAAATAAGAGAAAATCTATATAATTCCAAAGAGTAGTTAATATAAAAGCTAGGTATGTGGCTTTAATGTACTAAGAATGTTTTTTATGTTTGAAGTACAGATGCAGTCAGATTGCATTATAGGTAAAGCTTACTTGCAGGTGATGAGAGCAGCTATGCCAACAATCAAAACTATTCAAATTGAAATGGAAAGGTAAAATTGATTAGCTGGTATTCAAAATTATCAGACTGACCAAAATATATAAGCAGTAAATGAGACCATAATTTTAATAAAAATGTAAGCACTCACTTGTTCCTGACAAAATTTTCCTCTTTAGTACTACTTTGGGGAAGGTTTTTGTTTGTTTTTACTCTCAGAGCTCTGGAATTCTCTAGAAAAGTGCAAATTATGCAGAACTGAGTTATTATCATGCTGATTTTCTAAACTCTATATCTGACCACTGTAGAACACCCGTGTCTGCAAACGCTGATATGGGTGGTCCCACTCCGGGCTGACTTCAAACTGCATTCATCTTTCAATTCACTGCAGTATCTGAGAATAGAGTTGGCATGTATTGACTTAAGAAATAAGTTAAAGTATGACAAGAGGATAAAAAATACCAATTAAGTTTTCTCACCTATAGTGTCAATATAACACTGACTTATCCCTAAGTCAAGGACTCCATCACCTATTTTACTAAATTTCCTTCTCTGGCCTCAGGCTAGCCTTTGATTTCTATGCCAGCCTTGAATTAGCTGACTCCCTCTACATGCCTTCTTCTAGTTATTTGGTTCAAAATTTGCTTTACAAGGGAGGCTAATTCATTGCCATGAGCTTGTAAGATAGTATTCCCCTCAACAAGAATCCATTTCACATTGGAAGGGCAGCAGTAAAGAAAAAAAGAAAAGAAAAGAAAAAAAAAAAGAATCCATTTCAATTTAACTCCACAGCATGATTTTTCTAAAGCTTCTCACTCTCCACAAACTCCTCTAATTAATAGTATCAGACAGGTAAATGGTATTTTGATAATGCCATTTTGGCATGAGAACACTTTGAAGCAGCTAAAAATAAAATTATTAAACTCTTCTTAATAATATTTATTTTTTATTAATTTGTGAAGCAAATATCATCACTTCATCTCCTCCCTCAGATCTGGGAGCGGAGACAGAAGAAGAACCAAGGATAATGTGAGGTTTAAGGGTGCCAGTTGCTACACCTGTTTTGAATGGTTTTGAATTTTGACACAGCTGCTTTAGTCACCTGCAAATAAACCTCTGCCAGAATCAAACAGCTGCCTCCAAATGGACACACTGCATCTGATTAAGCTTAGTTTATTATCATTATACATCTGCTTTTCTCAAAGTATTCATATCCCCATAATATGTGGTACTGTGCCAGGAGACACTCAGAAGCAAGGTGCAACATGACAGCTGCCAGGGATGTCTAATTTAGGCAAGTTTGAGAAAAAAATAACACTGCCTGTTACAGTTTTCTATATTAAAACACACTTTATGTTTTAACAGAAAACACTTTTATGTTATGAAATAAAATGAAATTTTAAATAAATTGTTAAAATAAAACATTACATGTTGAAGGATACTGCTGGGAGTCACTTCATCCTTTTTGCCTATGCTCCATGTTCCTTCTCCTCTGTTCCTAGTGGTTCTTCAACAGAAATGTTTGAAAAGCACAGCCATGAACTATTCTATGCCTCCCAAAATACATCCACACACACATGCACACACACAAACACATTCAGGGAGAGAGAGAGAGAGACGCTCTCATAATATACATTAGCAATTTATCATTCATATGTTTGTGTGTGTGTAATCTGCAGTGATTTTTCTTGTCATTTACTCTTCTTGTTTGTATATATTTGAGGTGTTTCTCTCATTGATAGAAACATTGAAGGAGGAAAAATGTACTTATACTCTCACTCTGACGCTTCAAATTAATCCCAGCACTTTGGGAGGCCAAGGCGGGTGGATCACCTGAGGTCAGGAGTTCAAGACCAGCCTGACCAATATGGTGAAACCCCGTCTCCCTTAAAAATACAAAAACTAGCCAGGAGTGATGGCAGGTGCCTGTAGTGCCAGCTACTCCAGAGGCTGAAACAGGAGAACTGCTTGAACCCGGGAGGCGGAGGCTGCAATGAGCCATTGCACTCTAGTCTGGGTGACAGAGTGAGACTCCGTCTCAAAAAAAAAGAAAGTAGGTAAAGTAAAGCAAAAGAATAAAAGAATAGATATTCCATAGATAGAGCAGCCCCGAGGGCTGCTGGTTGCCCATTTTTAGGGGGACCTCCTCTTTTGGCTTTGGAGCCCCCATTCCTCTTTCTCTCTACACAGGGGAGCTTCTTCCTTCTATCTTCCCCCTTCTGTCTTGCCTATTAAACTCTTCACTCCTTAAAACCAAGAAAGAAAGAAAAAAAAAAAAAAAAACTCAATTCAGAAAGTTTTAGGACTATATATGGGTGTTCCTCTAAAAGTCTGTTTGTAAGTCAAAAAGCATTTAGCATAGAAATAAGGCTAGAAATGCTGATGAGAATTGTATATGAGATCACAACAGCATATTCAATCCATTGTGCAGTTAAAATATATTTTCAATGAAATGCGGAATAAAACCAGTCTATTATAATGATGATGATTATGAGGAAGACAAAAACAAGCAATTCAATTAATAATTTATTTTTAAAGTTTAATTTATAGGCTGATAGTAGGGAGGGAAGCAGCTTCAGAGGCAAAGATTTAGAAAGAAAATGTTAAAGAGACTGTGAAAGAGACAGCTAAGATATTTAGACAAGAAGGTTATTTAGGCTGGGTGTAATGGCTCACGCTTGTAATCCCAGCACTTTCGGAAGCTGAGGCCAGGAATTCGAGACCCAGTTGGGCAACACAGTGAGACCCTGTCTGTACGAGAGATAAGAAAATTGTCTGGGCATGGTGGTGTGCACCTGCAGTCCCAGATAGCGCGAAGGCTGAGGTGGAAGAATCACTTGAGCCCAGACATTCAAGGTTACAGTGAGCCAATCACACCATTGCCCTCCAGCCTGGGTGACAGAGCAAGATCCTGTCTCAAAAAAATATATTATACTTTTTCTGGTGGGGAATGGGGGAAGTTCATCCAGTCCCCACCAGAAAAAGTATAATAATAACATGTATAAAAAATCAATATGAGGCCAGCTGCAATGGCTCACACCTGTAATCCCAGCATTTTGGGAGGCTGAGGCAGGCAGATCACTTGAGGTCAGGAATTCAAAATCAGCCTGGTCAGCATGGTGAAACCTTGTCTTTGCTAAAAGTACAAAAATTAGCTGGGCATGATGGCGTACGCCTGTAATCCTAGCTACTCGGAAGGCTGAGGCAGGAGAATGCCTTGAACATGGGAGGTTGAGGATGCAGTGAGCAGAGATCATACAACTACACTCCAGCCTGGGTGACAGAGCAATATTCTGTCTCAAAAAAAAAAAAGTCAAAATGAAAGAGTAAGGAAATATAATTAGAATTATATTCAGTTTTTTCAGATTTTAGTCTAGTCCTTATATATCTGACTATAGGAGGTTTAATGATGCTGATTTTCACTTAAAACATATGCTTTCTCCTTCCTCCATACTTAGGAATCACTAAAATTACTTTTAATATTTTTGTAATGTCTGCATGAATATTTTTAGTTCACAAATAGCAAGAAGAAAAATTGTTGAGGGTTGGGCATGGGAATAGGAAAGAAAAAGAGAAAACAGGAGGAGGAGGAAAAGGGGAGAAAAAAGAAGACAGAATTAGAGAGAAGGGGAAACATGAACAGAAAAACAACAGATTGAAGAAAGAAGGAAAACTCTCAGGTAACTGAAGAATTAGAAGAGGGGGAGATGTGTAATTAAAGAGATATATGCAAAAATCAATGATCATGGTGCTTCCTTTTGGTGCATTAAATGAAACAATGAAATTTGATGAAGAATCAAATAAAGGGTTGAAAGATCAACTAGGTAGTCATATAACTTGATGAAAATTTACTGATGGCCACCCATACATAAGAAATTACTCAAATAGAAATAACCGTGTAACTAAATGTGATCAGTCTTTTTTTTTTTTTTTTTTTTGAGACGGAGTTTCGCTCTTGTTGCCCAGGCTGGAGTGCAATGGCGCGATCTCGGCTCACCGCAACCTCCGCCTCCCGGGTTCAGGCAATTCTCCTGCCCCAGCCTCCTGAGTCGCTGGGATTACAGGCACGCGCCACCATGCCCAGCTAATTTTTTGTATTTTTAGTAGAGACGGGGTTTCACCATGTTGACCAGGATGGTCTCGATCTCTTGACCTCGTGATCCACCCGCCTCGGCCTCCCACAGTGCTGGGATTACAGGCTTGAGCCACCGCGCCCGGCCGTGATCAGTCTTTTTAAGGTAGAAGTTTAAAACAATGCTGAGAATAAACTTAGAAATTTATAGTTAATCTTGATCCTACATAATTGGAATGTTCATGTGCTTATTTTCAAGATGGAGTTCATACTGAATAAATTTAGGGATCTGAATTATCACAGCATGATATAGGTTGTAATTTTCCAAACTATTATACTCTTTACAAGTCATTTATAACACTTTTAATGTGATTCAAAATTTTGGAATTTAATGGCATGTTTATCTTCTGAGATATTCAGCTTGCATATGCAGCACAGAAATTCCTACAGAATCCATATGAAGAGCCAACTTTATTTTTTCTCTAATTTGTAATAATGCTCTCAACTAAGTTCCCTTGTGCCTTATCCAGAAAAACTGGCATCCTGTAGTTATGAGATTCCAACAAAAAATAACAATGAATCCATTTTGAGTGCTTATCATGTTTCACTTCCCATGCCAAGAAATTCACATTCACTAACTGATATGTAACTAATAACACTTCAATGAGCTAACTACTTAACCAAAACTTCCGCTTTTCTGCACAATGTATCTTTAAAACTGTTACAAAAGTTGTATGTCCACAGTTAAAAACACATATTTTTTGGCAGAAAGTAGATACAGCTTTGATTCCCAGAGAGCTAAATCATTGTACAAGTCTTATTGAATTCCCAGCAGGCAGCACCTCCCTCAGGCCCAGGCAATCCAGCATGTAAGGGAGACCCTGATAAGCCTCCAGAAAACAAGGGTCAGGAGATAGTCTCACATTTTGGACATACCAGTTTATAATTCCCTTCCATGTGGAAATAGATGCAGGTTCCTCCCAGTCCCACAGACTTGCCACCAGTATGTCGAGCCTTTAATAGAGGCCAGCACAAAAGGTAGCTGCTGGCAGAACATCTTAGATATGTGGAATACATGTAAAAGAACAGGATTTTGTCTGCCCCACTGCTATAATTCAAGTCAACTTGGTCTCAGCCAGTTATCCCAGTGCCAAATTGGTGGTAATCATGGAAGACAGAAATATGAAATCCTGGTGAACTATCAGCCAGCACTCAAAACCTACATCTGTAAGTGGTGACTGTCAGGTAATATATGATAGAATATTTAAATTTCAGAAGTGATTGACACCTTTATACAACTTTTGCCTTACAGAAATGTGATGGTTGAACCTCATTAATTAATTCTGGGAAGTCAAAAAAATTACAAATAGAACTACTATATGATTTAGCAATCCCACTTCTGTGTATATATCTAAAGGAAATAAAATCAGTATGCACTCTCATGTTCACTGCAGCATTTCTCACAATAGCCAGGATACGGAATCAACCAAGTGTCCATCAACACGGAAGTCAGTAAAGAAAATGTGGGATATATACATGATGAAAAATTATTCAGCCTTAAAAAAGAAGGAAATCCTGTTATTTACAACAATATATATGAACCTGGAGAATCTTATGGTAAGTGAAGTAAGCCAGGCAGAGAAAGACAAATATCACATGATCTCACTTAAGCATGGAATCTAAGAATGTGTAACTCATAGAACTCATAGAAGCAGAGAGTAAAATGATAGTGGCCAAGAGGTGGGAGAGACAGAGAGATATTGGAAAAAGGGTACAAAATTTCAGTTAGAGAGGATGAATACGTTTTATATATCTATTGTACAGCATGGTGACTACAGTTAATAATAATATATTGTATAATTAAAATTTAATAAGAGAGTAGATCTTAAGTTTTCTCACCAAAAGAAGATAACTATGTCAAGTGATGGATTTGCTAATTAGCTTGATATTGGTAATCACTGTATAATGCATACATATATCAAAATATGTTGCATAGCATAAACATATATAATTTTTATTTCTCAATTTTATCTCAATAAACCTAGGGAAAAAAATAAATGAATCTCAAGCATTAAAAAATAAGATAAAATAGAATAAAACCTCTTAAGATCTCAAAACCTCAATTGAGTTTAAAATGTTTCTCATTTTTGTATTTATTTGCTTCAGCCTTTAAATATTGTAGACAAAGAAACAAAATATTCTTTCAAACAAAAAACTTCAAAAGTCTATAAATAATGGAATATCCACTTACAGTTAGGATGTAGTCAGAAGAGATTGTCACTCTAACCAATACAAAAACAGAAAAGCTACCAAATAATGGTTTTGTGTTTTTTGGGTGTTTTTTTTTTTTTTTTTTAATTTATGAGGGGTAAGAGAGAGAGAAAAAAAAACCTAAATGATCCCTGGAAATATAGCAGGAAGAACAAACTCATAATTAATAGGGATAAGGAAAAACTGCTAAAGTGTTAATAAAGTTTTAACAGTACTGTGTTGGCTGGCCTAACAGTCCAGAAATTCTGGTGTGCCTTACAAAAGAACAAGTCAGCCACACACCAGTTCACCATGTGACCTTCACTGAATCGTGTCAATAATGTACCAAAGGGCAGGGGCAGAGAAGGAGGTCTGAAAGAAATCCTCCTGAAAGGCACTTTGGGTCTTGACCAAGTACAAGTCTATTTTATTACTTAGAAATGTGGGGAGAGAGCAGAGTAAAAAATCCTCTGAGCCATGCTGGGCCATAACTAATTGCAAGGCAGAAGAACACCAAAGGCTAAACACAGGGAAAGAAAATTGATAGAGGTCACCCCAACTTGCCCAGGGTAGAGCTATGGCAGCAGCATACCAAAGGATGGAGACAGGGCAGGACAACTGAAAGAAATTCCCCTGAGGTGCACAGGGCTTTTACCAAAAGCCAAGCTGCCAAACCCAGAGAGCTGAAATAAGATAGATATCTCCTGAGACATGGAAAGTTAGGGGCAGAGCTGGAGAGCAAAGAAAATTCTTCAGTATCTCAAAATCCCATCCCGTCCCATGTGTTTGTGCGAGGGTCACAGTGGCAGGGGAATCACTTGAACCTGGGAGGCAGAGGCTGCAGTGAGCCAATATCATGCCACTTGCACTCCAGCCTGTTGACAAAGCAAAACTCTGTTAAAAAAATAAAAATAAATAAAATAAAAAACTACCAAACTGAAGTAAAAAGAGAAAAAGAATTTTTAAAACCTGAACCAAGCAAACCAAGATATACGAGATAATACCACACATCATAAAACATGTGTACTGCGAAGTCTCAGAAAGAGAGAGAAAATGGGAAAAAAAATATTTAAGGATAATAATTGAGACTATTCCAAAATATGTAAAAGATACCAACTTAGAGATCAAACCCAATGCAAAATAAGCACAAAGAGGACCACATCTAGGCACATCATAGCAAAACTGCTGAAAACCAAAGAAATAGAAAAAGCTATTTTTAAGAGAGGATCTTTTTTAATAACACATTATTTTCAGGGAAACAAAAATTAAAATGATCACTTAATTCTCATCAGAAGCAGCGGAGGCCAGAGATAATAGAATGACGTCTATAAAGTTATGTGAGAAAAAAAAACACTGCAGCATAAAATTCTATAACCAATGAGAAATATGATTGAAAATAATTATACTTTAAGATGTTAAAAGGCTGAGAAAATTAATTCAAGTAATCTTCACTATAAGAAATGCCATGGGAGGTTCATCAGGCTGAAAAGAAAAGATACCAGATATAAGTCCAAATCCATGAAAAGGAATGAAGAGTACCAGAAAAGGTAGGTATTACATAAACAAGACAGACTATTTTTGTTATTTTTATTTTTATATATAAGAACTTTAAATTTATTTAAAAGACTATTGATTATTAAAGCATAAATAATAACAATGTAGTGTGAAATATATAATATGTAGTAAAAACTACAACACAAAAGATGGGTGTTACAAAATTCACACTATAAAGTTTTTACATTGTTCATGAAATTGGATTTTCTATTTTGAAGTAGATCATAAATTAATAATGCACATTGCAACCAGTAGACTAACCACTAAAACATAATAATTCAAATAGGCAAAGATAAAATAAAAGCAGAAATAAAGTTTAATACTAAAAAAATTTGAATAACCCAAGAAAATACAGGAAAAAATTTCAAGAAAAAGAAAACATGATAATCCTAAAACCAACTATATGAAAAATTATATTAAAGAACACTTGACTCAGAAATCAGATTGTCACTGAATAAAGCAACACTAAACTATATGCTACTTATAAGAAATGCACTTTAAATATAAAGAGATATATTAAAAAGAAAATGGTGGAAAATATATTGATATGGTTTGGGTGTCCCCACCAAATCTCATCTTGAATTCCCATGTGTTGTGGGAGGGACCAAGTGGGAGGTAATTGAATCACAGGAGCAGGTCTTTCTTGTGCTGTTCTCATAATACTGAATAAGTCTCATAAGATCCGATGGTTTTTATAAAGAGGAGTGTCCCTGCACAAGCTCTCTCTTTGCCTGCTGCCATCCATGTAGGACATGACTTGCTCTCCCTGATTTCTGCAATGATAGTGAGGCCTCCCCAGCCACATGGAACTGTAAGTCCATTAAACATTTCTTCCTGTATAAATTACCCAATCTCAGGTGTGTCTTTATCAGTAGCATGAAAACAAATTAGTATAGTGAATTGGTATCAGGCGAGTGGGGTGCTGCTGAAAAGATACCCAAAAATGTGGAAGCAACTTAGGGACTGGGTAATAGGCAGAGGTTGGAACAGTTTGGGGGACTCAGAAGAAGACAGGAAAATGTGGGAAAGTTTGAAACTCCCAAGAGACTTGTTAAATGGCTTTGCCCAAAATGCTGGTAATGATATGAGCAGTGAAATACAGGCTGAGGTGGTCTCAGATGGGGATAAGGAACTTATTGGGAACTGGAGTAAAGGTGACTCTTGCTATGTTTTAGCAAAGAGACTGGTGGCATTTTGCCCCTGCCCTAGAGATTTGTGGTACTTTGAACTTGAGAGAAATGATTTAGGGTATCTGGTGGAAGAGCTTTTTAAGGAGCAAAGCATTCAACAGGTGACTTTGGGTGCTGTTAAAGGCATTCTGTTTTAAAAGGGAAACAGCATAAAATTTTTAAAAATCTGCAGCCTGACAATGCAATAGAAAAGAAAATCCCATTTTCTGAGGAGAAATTCAAGCCAGCTGCTTGCATTTTAATAAGTAATGAGGAGCTAAATGTTAATCACCAAGTAATGAGGATAAATTTAAATAAGTAATGAGTAGCTGAATGTTAATCACCAAGACAATGGGAAAATGTCACCAGGGCATGTCATAGACCTTTGTGGCAGCCCCTCCCATCACAGGACCAGAGGCCTAGGAGGAAAAAGTGGTTTCATGGGACAGGCTCAGGGTCCCTGTGCTGTGTGCAGCCTAGGGACTTCGTGCCCTGCAGCCCAGCTGCTCTAGTCATGGCTAAAAGGGGCCAAACTAGAGCTTGGACTGTGGCTTCAGAGGGTGCAGGTCTCAAGCCTTGGCAGCTTCCATGTGTTGTTGAGCCTTTTAACACACAGAAATCAAGAATTAAGGTTTCAGAATCTCCATCTAGATTTCAGAGGATGTATGGAAACTCCTGGATGTTTAGGCAAAAGTTTGCTTCAGGGGCAGGGCTCTCATGGAAAACCTCGCTGGGGGAGTGTGGAAGGGAAATGAGTCCCTACTGAGGCACCACCTAGTGAAGCTGTAAGAAGAGGGCCACTGTCCTCCAAACCTCAGAATGATAGATCCACTGACAGCTTTCACCATGCACTTGGAAAACCTGCAGACACTCAATGCCAGCCTATGAAAGCAACAGGGAGGGAAGCTGTACCTTGCAAAGCCACAGGGGTGGAGCTGTCCAAGACCATGGGAACCCACCTCTTGCATCAGTATAACCTGGATGTGAGACATGGAGTCAAAGGACATCATTCTGGAGCTTTAAGATTTGACTGCCCCACTGGATTTCAGACTTGCATGGGGCCTGTAGCCCTTTATTCTGGTCAATTTCTCCCATTTTGAAAGGCTGTATTTACCCAATGCCTCTACCCCCACTGTAGTTAAGAAGTAACTAACTTGCTTTTGATTTTACAAGCTCATAGACAGATGGGATATGCCTTGTCTCAGATGAGACTTTGGAATGTGGACTTTTGAGTTAATGCTGAAATGAGTTAAGACTTTGGGGGACTGTTGGGAAGGCATGATTGGTTTTGAAATGTGAGGACATGAGATTTGGGAGGGGCCAGTGACAGAATGATATGGTTTGGCTCTGTGTCCCCACCCAAATGTCATCTTGCATTCCCACATGTTGTGGGAGGGACTTAGAGGGACATAACTGAATAATGGGGGTGGGTCTTTTCCTTGCTGTTCTTATGATAGTAAATAAGTCTCATGATATCTGATAGTTTTAAAAACAGGAGTTTCCCTGCACAAGCTCTCTCTTTGCCTGCAGTCATCTATGTAAGACATGACTTGTTCCTCCTTGCCTTCTGCCATGATTGTGAGGCCTCCCCAGCTATGTGGAACTGTAACTCCCTTAAACTCTTTTTCATTCATAAATTACCCAGTCTCAGGTATGTCTTTATCAGCAGCATGAAAACATACTAATACATATATATATATATATATATATATATACACTAATTTTATGAAAATAAGAAAATTGGTGAGATCATATAAATATATACCGAGACAAAGTAGACTTTGTGACTAGAGATAAACAGAAAAGTGATAAAATGTGGATTTATCAAGAAGATGCAGCAATACTAATAGTGTATATTATAATAATGAAGCCACCAAAGTACACAATTCAAAGATTGAGATCTAACAGAAGAAATAGAAATTACAAATTAGTTGAGGATTATAACATTCTCTTGACTTTGATTCATAATAGAAGCAGTTAAAAACAGATTATTATGCATATAGCTAATGTGACTCTTATCAACCAACTTGACCTACTTAGCATTAATAGAGCACTAAAACCAATGACTCCAGGACACACATTCTTTTCAGGATATATGGAACATTAGCCATGAAAGACCATATATTGGGTCATAGATCAATTCTCCATATATTTCAAAGAACTGAAACCATACAGCTGTGTTTTGGAGACAACACTATTAAATCTATAAGTAATCTAAAAATCCCCAAATATTTGGAAATTAAGTAACACTTCTCAAAAACTCATGGATCAAAAGAGAAATCACAAAGAAAATTGAAATTATTTTAAGTGAAATAATAATAAAAATACAACATGTCAGTGTTTTACATAAAGCACATGGGGAAATTTATAGTAATTACATGAGAATATTAGGGGAAAAAAGAAGAGTTTAAACTGAACAATCTAATCTTACTCTTTCAGAATTTGAAAAAGGAAGAGTAAATTAGAGCCAAAGAATATAGAAAAGGTGAAAGTTAAAAGGTAGAAATAGTAATCAATGAAACAGAAAACACACTAACAACAGAGAAATCAACAAAGTCAAAAGGCCATCTTTTTAAAAGATTAATGAAATTGCTAACCTTCTAGCAGGACTGACGAAGAGGAGAAACTGAGTAAGTATAAATTACTAATATAACAGATGAAAGAGGGACATCACCTCAAAGCTTGTAGATATTAAAAGGATTAAAAGTATTATAAACAATTTTATTCCAATGAAGTTGACATCTGAAATAGTATGACCAAATTCCTTGAAAAATACAACTTAAAACTCATACAATAAACAAAACAGAAAATCTCAGTAATTATATGTTATCAGTTTAATTGTGTACCCTCAAAATTTTATATTGAAGTCCTAACCCCCAGTACCTCAGAATGTAACTTTATTTGGAGATAGAGTCTTTAAAGAGGTAATTAAATTAATATAATGTCATTAAGTTGAGTCCTAACCTAATATGACTGATGTTCATATAAGAGACTTATTCACAACTTTATAAGAAGATAAAATCACAGATATATACAAAGGGAATACATGTAAAAACACAGAGAAGAAAGCAATCTATAAGTCAAGAAGAGAGGCCTCAGAAGAAACCAATCCTGCTGACACACTGATGTCAGACTTCTAGACCTCAGAATTATGATAATATAAATTTCCATTGTTTAAGCCACCTAGTCTGTGGGACTTTGTTATGGCTTTCCTAGAAACTAATATATCATACTACTGATAATGAAAGACTGTAAAAACAAAAAAGATATAATGTAGTCATCTCAACATATTTAAGTGATATAATTATATAATGTATCTCAGCATAAAAATTAAGATATAATACAGGAATCTCAACAGAATTTTTAAAAACCAGATTTAACAGTATGAAACATCCAGTCATAATTTAAAATTCTTAGCAAATTAAGAATAAATAGGAATTGTTTAAATATAATAAAAGGCATTTATTAAAAAAAAAAACTATCACCCTATATAACAGTAAAACACTGAAGACTGTCACCCTAAAATTGGGAACAAGGTAGGGTGTCTTCCCTCATCATTTCATGATACTAAGCCCTAGCTAGCACAAAAAAAATCAAGAAAAAGAAAAATAACCAAAATATTGTAAAGAAAGTAAAACCATCATTATTTGCAGATAAATTTATGGTATATGAAGAAAACTCTAGGGAATTTCCAGAAATCAACCAAACAGAAAAGGTGAATTAGCAAGGTCTCAGAGTACATAATCAGTGTCCAAAAATTAATTCCTTTTAAATACTGCCAACAATTAGAAATTGTGATTTAAATATACTATTGTTTACAACGGCATTTTAAAAATTACATGCTGAAAACTAAATCTAACCAAAGTTCAAGATCTTCACTAAAAAATATAAATCACTGCTTAAAGTAATTAAATATGACATATACTATTTCATAAAATTGGAAGACTAAAATTTGTAAGCTCTCCTTTCTCCCCAAATTCATAGATAGGTTTAATGCCATCTCAGTTAAATGTAAGCAGGCATTTTTGGAGTAAATATAAGCAGTTTCTAAAATTTGTATTGAATGACAAAGTATGAGAAAAGCCAAAGCAATGTTAAAAGAGAACAAAACATATTAAAGGGCTTGCAGTACCTGGTTTCAAGGCTTACTATAAAGCTATAACTATCATGTGATATTGACATAAAAATATACATACCTACCAATAGAGCAGAGTAAAGATTTAAGACATAGACAATGTACAGATGGTCAACTGGTTTTTAAAAAAGGTGTCAAGATAATTTAATAGGGGAAATTATAACCTATTCAAAAAACCATATGAGAACTGTCTCTTCATATGAAAAAAAAAAAAACCTTGGCATTTGCTTCACATTATCTGTAAAAAAAAAATTAACTAACTACTGATCATTGATCTAATTGTAAAAGCTGGAATCATAAAGCTTCTATAAGAAAAAAGTAAGAGAACATCTTCATGACCTTGGGGGTAGTCAAATAGTTGTTGAACAAAACTTAAAACAAGCCATTAAAGAAAAAAATTAACACTTTATATTAGTTTCATCATAGTAATCAAAAAATCATTTGTCATCAGGGAAATGCAAATCACAAACCACAATCAATAGAATTTTTTTAAGCAGACAACAAGTATTGGCAAAGATATTGAGAAATTGGAACTCTCATATATTGCTAATGGGAATGTAAAATGGGGCAGCTGGAAAACAGGCAGTTCCTCAAAAAAGTGAGAAATAGAGCTGTCATATGGCCCAGCAATTCCATTCTTAGAAATATACTTGAGAGAATGGAAAACTTAATGTTTACCCAAACCTGAACATTAATATTTATAACAGTATTAGTTGTATTAGACAAAAATAGAAACAACCCAAATGCCCATCATTTGATGAAAGAATTTTAAATGTAGTATATCCATACAGTGAAATATTATGCAGCCATAAATCATGCTAAATGAAATAAGCCACCCACAAAGGCCACAGATTGTATTATTACATTTACATGAGCTATCCAGAATAGGCAATTCCACATGAACTTTTTTTTAAGTAAATTAGCAGCTGCAAGGGTCTGGGGGAAGAGGAAAATGAGGAGTGAATGTTAATAGATATGGGGTATATCTGAGATATGACAAAAATGTTTAGAATTACATAGTGGTGATAGTTGCACAATTTTGTGAATATACTAAAAAACAATGAATTGTTCACCTTAAAGGGTAAATTTGATGGCATGTGAATTACATTTCAATTTTTCTGAAACAGACATCATTAAGAAAATGAATAGACAAGACACAGACTGGGAGAATATGTTAAGAACACTTATCTGACAAAGATTTTGTACAATATAGAAAGAATTCCTAAAAATAAACAATACAAAGAAAAAAATCAATTAAAAATTGGTAGAAGACCTGAAGAGACACCTCATAAAGGAAGGCATGGAAAGGCCAATAAACACACAAAAAGTTCCTCAACATCGTTCTTAAGCAGAGAAATGATAATAAAGACACAATGTGATAAAATTTTAATCTCACTAGAGTAGTTGAAATCAAAAAGACAAATAATACCAAATAATGGCAAAAATGTGGAACAAATGGAACTGTCATACATTGCTGTTGAGATTGTCAAATGGTACAACCACTGTGGAATATCAGCAATTTAATATTAAAGTTCTGTGATACAGCAATTCCACTGCTAGGAATTTACCCATGGGATATTAAAAACATTATGTCCATAAAATGGCTTTTACAAGAGTATCTTAGTGCCTTTATTTACAATAACCCAAACTGGAAATAATGCAAACGTTCATCATCAAGAAAAAGGAAAATGGTGGTATATTCATATAACAGGATTTTGCTCAATTACAATTTTTAAAAATAAAAAACTGATCCATGCAAAAATATGGATGAATCCTACATATATTTTGACTCAAGAAGCCAAACCCAAAAGAATACATACTGTATGAGTCAATGTATATGAAGGCAAACACATGCAAAACTAATCCATGTTGTCTCTGGTGTTTGGGGGAGGGTATTGGAGAAGCAACTAGGAAGGAATACAGAGAGCATTCTGGGTGATGGAACTGTTACATATTGGTTTGAGTGGTGACTGTACAGGTTTGTACAATAGTCAAAATCTTTGGAATTGTAAACTTAAGACCTTTCACATTTTAAGTACACCACTCTTAAACATTAAATAAAAATAGAAAAAATGTAAAAGCCTAAACAATAAATCAATTCAGAAGTTATCCAGACTCCATTAAATATCAAAGGATTTAGATTCAGGCTGAGTTTATGGCCAAGGAATTAGGAACTATTCTTTTCTGGCCTACTTTTTTATTCATTCTTTACATTAATACCATGTTTGTAAGATATGTCTTTGTGTACATACTTTGCTCAATACAAGCACTAATATTTAAACTAGATTAAACAACCCCAGTGCACACACACATACACATTCAGAAATATCCCTTTCTGGCAGCATTATAAAGTGTTTTCTGACATCATTTTTTAATTGAATTTAAAAAACTGTTTTCAATTACCAGTACTATAAACTTTTAGAACTGTGGGATTAATCCAAACTACTTCCTTCAAAGACAAGTGAATTAAACATACTCATGGAGGAAGCATAGATTAGAATCATGATTTTTATCTATATTAAGAGAATAAAAGAACAGAAAGGGTTACAATCTTGTCATATTATGCAACTCTTCTGCTCTAATATATCAAAAACTTGATGATCCAAGATCATGCAGAACAGCTGAGAAGAAATCAAAGTAAACAATGTACCTTGCAGCCAACAGATCCTGCCAATATGAGATTAGAACTCTCCATCCTAGCAAAAAAAAAAAAAAAATGGTTTTGGAAAGTTCCCTGCAACATTTTATGACTCAAAGATATTCCCAGAGGTTCCTGTTTCCATTCTGCAGTAGACAGTGTTTGAAGGAAGACGTACAGTTCTAGTCAACTGTTGTTCTTAGGCAACTTGGCTGAAAGATCTGTTTAAAAAACATTTGTTGGAAAGATGATATGTTTGGGTGTTTTAATTTTTTAAACAAAATTGCAGATTTTAAATTTGTTTAACTCTTAATTCAACATTGACTAAAAGAATGGCCTAAGAGGAATTACTATGTTACATAATATATATTATGAACTTAGCAACTTGCCCATTTGAAAATTCCCAAACCAGGGGGTACGTATTCTTGGCACACTGCCTCATGCATATCCTTCCAAACTGCCTCCAGATCCCTGGCTCTGTATTCAATAGCTCTGGCTCTGATCTTGGCCACCCAGTTCAATATCCCACCTTGGCTTCTACTTTGACCAACACTGCCAAGTCACCTCCCATCCCACCAGGACTTGATTCCTGGCTAATCTCCACTTTTGTCTAACCCCAGCTCTCTCATTTCCTTCTAAGCATTAAATACCATTCGTGAGCTACATTTCTCCCCATCCTCAACCAGCTCCACTCCACTGCACTCCATCTACAGGTTAGTAGTCTTCATTCTCCAAGGCCCCTTCTTCCTTCCTAGCCAGTTCCCCCATCCTTCAGGTTCTTTTCTTTCCAAGGCTCCAAATAATAAGCCACCTGGTGCTTAACAATTGCCATCATTTACATAAGGTCATGTGTGGCTTTTTCTGATAATAACTATAAAGATATGGATATGAGAGAAGGTATAATATTATAAAATATATTAATAGTATCCCAATAAAAGCCATTCTTTCAGTTAATTGGCATGTTAAAAAAAGGAAGACTGATCTCTCCTGACTCCTTAAGTGACTCATTGCTGCTGCTGCTCTACTACCAAGCCCAATCTTACATTTCTCATTGGCTCTTGCCTATTCCCTTAAACATGCTACCTTTAAAAAAAACATTTCCTCTCCCAGGTTCCATACCCATACCTCCCTTGATTCTGTTGTGAATCAGACTCTGCACAGGTGTGGCAAACTGGATCTAGCCTAGACACATGTTTAGTGTGACTTACACTGCATTTTAGATTTTTTTTCAGCTGGGCACAGTGGCTCACACGAGGCCAGGGTAGCGGGACGGCCTGAGGCCAGGAATTTGAGACCAGCCTGGCCAACATGGCAAAACCCCGTCTCTACAAAAATACAAAAAAAATGAGCTGGGTGTGGAGGCATACGCCCCTAATCCCAGCTACTTGGGAGGCTGAGGCATGACAATTGCTTGAATCCAGGAAGCAGAGGTTACAGTGAGCTGAGATTACAACACTGCACTCTGGCCTCTACAACAGAGTAAGACTCTGTCTCCAAAAAAAAAAAAAAAAAAAAAAAGATTTTTTTCAATTTGTTGACAGTTCAAAAATTAGAAAACTGAGACTAAAAATAGAGATTTCCAGTTTCACTTGATGCTCAGATCATGTGACTCTGGATTTACATTTGTGTATAGCAGCATCTGTTATCAAAACACCAGGGGTTCAGGGTAGGTCCTGCTGCTTACCACACAGAAAGCCAGTCACTGAGATGAGTATTGCCAGGGAAGAAGGCTTTATTCAGATGCTGCAGCTGAGGAGATGAAAGATCAGTCTAAAATTCACCTCCTCGACCAACTAAAATTAGGGATTTTTACAGCAGGAGAGTAATGTAACTATGTGCGGGAAAATAGAAATTAGAGAGGGGTAAGGAAAAAGAGTTGGTCAATGGGAAACAGGTGGTCAGTTAGGCAATCATGACTGGTGTGGGGCTTACATCTCATTGTCCAGATGCAGTAATTTTCTAAGTTTCAGTTCCTTGATACTATTTGGGAGGCCTGTTGGATGATTGCCTGAGAAAGGAACTCAGATAAAACAAATATAAGTTTCTCAAGTTTTAAGAATGAGAGGGTCAATTTCCATCTTTATGCAAAAGAAACCATAAACATCAGTTCTATGGGACAATTGGGCCAGTTTTAGCACCTTCTTTCTATTTATCAATTCCCCAGTCATGGTGAATCTGGTCATCAGTCTTTCTGACAGCTTCATGCTGAGAAAGGATATTACAGGATAAGGCTAAGAGTCAACCCACTTCTGGGTTTACACAGACCCTCAGCAGGGTAAGGGGTAAGACATTTTCCCAGGTAAGACTGGTCTCTTGACAACTGGTTTCCCCATGGCCACAAGTGGCTCCATTCAGTCAGTGGGGGGCTGAGGACTTTTTGTCCCATACCATTGCTAGAGTAGTGTGCTATATGCCCCAGGTTCACCCAGTTCCTCAGTGGAACCTCTATGATCAAAGGAATTAGAGTCAAGACACATAGCAAATTAAATGTGTAGTCCAGATGGGATTGGAGGTAGGCAGATACTCACAATCTTTAAAACTCTTTAAGCAACATAAGACTTAAAAACTAAAAGCCAAAAAGTAAGATTACACTATTGTTTACAACTCAAAGGAATCTCTTTTGTCATTAAGAAGCCACATTCTGGCCTGGGAGGCTCAGCTCCCTAAGCTTCCAATCTGAGTTGTCTCTTCAACCTTGGCCTAGAATGGTGAGCTCTTTTAAAGGTCTATGTAAGGGCACATAAGCACATTACAAAATAAAATATATAACTAATTTTAGTCCTCAAAATCCCTCAAAATCTCACATATCCACCTCTTCCACAATAGTCCCTGGGCCTAGAGGGATTGAATAGTTTTCATTTCTGGCCCTGTGTCTCATAAAAGCAGCTTATTTTGATTGTCACCTCTCTTGAGTTTCTGAAGATGAGGCTTTGGCTGATGTCAATATTCAAGATTTAGCAGGTATCAGTGTCATTTGCAGACCCAGGAGTCGAAGCCCCGTAACTTAACAGCACAAGGATTAATTAATAGGATATTTTCCAAAGATGTTAAAGGGCTCTAAACATTTGATCAAAACAGAATTACAGGTCATTATAAAATAATAATTATTCATTTAACCAAAGTTAAATAAAAAAGACTTTTAAAACAATAGAAAAATAAAGTTACAACAAACTGACACTCTACCTATGATATGCAGAGAGACTACTTTGGTATAAAATAAGTTTCTATCTACAATATAAATGATCAAGTATAGCATATGCATTTATGATAAGAACAGATGCCAAAGCTTAATGAAATGTTTACAGACATATAAAAGAACATCTAGAAATTTGTGGTTCAGTTTACTAACACTGCAAAAAGTCCTATCATGGCTATATTCTAACATGACTCTCATGATAGAGTCCTATCATTCTAACATGACTCTAACATTCTATCATAACATGTGGAGTATCATGTAGAGTGACTAACATATCACAAATTAAAACACTGTCATTTGGTGTCTAGTAGTTGCTGCCTGCAGCACTTCAAACCATTGTATTAAGTGGTTAGGTGACTCCTTGCATATGTCTAATTGCTAGCATTCT
Organism: Sapajus apella; assembly: GCF_009761245.1. Taxonomy (NCBI): domain Eukaryota; kingdom Metazoa; phylum Chordata; class Mammalia; order Primates; family Cebidae; genus Sapajus; species Sapajus apella. The sequence goes on along the minus strand of NW_022436968.1, from coordinate 6,067,543 downwards.
AGTGATGCAACTGCGACCAAAAGCATCAAAAATGTGATAAGTCCTGTGCCAAACTTATCAATGTGCAACAATTAACTTTTTTTCCATCATTAAAAAAATAGTAAACACAAATATCAGTTTTGAAAATTCAGTATGAAGATAATCTCCATCTACTTAAATACTATATAACAAAACCGGGACACAGTAAGAACAAGCACACAATAATTTGTTTTCAGCTATTTAAAAGAGTATTATCACACACTTCTAGGACTGGTTTCTCAATGCAGTATAAACAACTAATTAGGTAACTTTCACCACTAGAATCTTCAAACCAGGACAACAGTTGTACTTATTTTATTTTCAAGTACACACATAAGCTTGGGATTAAAAAATCACTAAAAAGTCTTATATTTTTAATTACTACTTAATCCAAGTGAATGTCACGTGATTTTAATAATACTACTAAACACAACTAAAATAATTTGAGAGAAATACGTTAATATGATTTCCTTTAAAAAAAAGGCCAATCTTTCCTGAACATTAAAACTTTGTATCCATATCACACTCCTTCCTTACTATTTAAAGGAAAAGATCTGAAACTAACTCAAATTATTGATTGAACTGAATTACCTGAAATCAGCACCATTTAAACAATTTTATTCTCATCTACTTTCTTAAATAACAAAATAATGTACTATTTGTTTTGAATTTATAAAAGTAAGTCAAGTCTTAATCTTGGCCAGGAAACTTAAACTCTTAAAGCTCTCTAGATCATTATAGGTAAGCAAAACCGATTCAATTTTAAATGGCTAGTGTGCTCTATCATTATTTTTTATAGGTAGCTTAGGTATTTTAGATAAATAGAACAAATGAACTCTCACAAATGCACAGGAAACAAAATGACTACTCATAGAACCAAATACAAGCCTTTTGTTCGAAATCTTTTTTTTTTTTTTTTTTTGAGACAGAGTCTCGCTGTGTTGCCAGGAGCCAGGCTGGAGTGCAGTGTCACAGTCTCGGCTCACTGCAACCTCCACCTCCTGGGTTCAAGCAATTCTCCTGCCTCAGCTTCCCAAGTAGGTGGGACTACAGGCACGTGCCATCATGCCCAGCTAATTTTTGTATTTTTTAGTAGAGACGGGGTTTCACCATGTTGGCCAGGATGGTCTCAATCTCTTGACCTCATGATCCGCCCACCTTGGCCTCTCAAAGTGCTGGGATTACAGGCATGAGTCACCGTGCCCAGCCAGAAATTTTTTAAAAAATAGTTATATATATATAATTTATATATTTATAATATATATATAATTTATATATTTATCTGCTATTTGTTCTTCTTTGGTTTACATATATATGTACAGATATGCTTATATACTTTTATGCTTCTATTTATTTACATATGCATATAATACATATGTATATATACATATATGTAAAACCCAAAGAAATACAAATAGCAAATAAATGAAAAATGGGAGCAAAAACAAATAAACAAAACACCAACCCCAAATTTTTCTCCTATTCAGTTTACCTTAGAGGCTACAGTGTTACCCAGAGCCAAAACACATGCATACACACACACACACACACACACACACGCAATAAATATATTGTTTTTGATATATAAATTAATGTCTTTAAGTCTACCAATACCACTATACATTTTGTATATTTAAGAAATTTACTCTAGACACTTGGAAAGTAAGTACTTTAATGCTAGTACCACCAATGCAGAATAGCAAACACAGTGTGAAATCAAGCAACACAAGCATTTGTGTGAAATTTGACTCCCTGCTAAATCTAGCTTCATGCTTACCTATATTTAAAAAAAGATTTACCAAACTGCCAATGTATTTCCTTATAATAATATTTCTCATCTTTATCAAGACTAAGAGCTTTAACTATAAGCAATGTTAATTAGTCAAATTTCTCCAATTTCCTATCAGGTTTTACTTTTTATCTTTCTATTTTCTCTGTATGTGCCTGAAGATAGACATACACAGAAACAGGAGAAAAACTTCATATGACATACAATGTATGACATGCTTAAATTTTGTTTCGTCTTAAATTTTCTCTTATTTAAAAAAAAAGAAGTCATTTTATTTTAGGACAAAAGTTTTCCACAGTCCATAATTGATTCAACCTTTAGATAAATTCTGAATTAGACAAATTATTCTTTTTTTTTCAATAGGAACAAAAATTCTCTGGCGCATTTTATGTACAGAATTATATATTAACTACAATTCTTATTCTTACTAACCTTATGTTTTAGTGAAAACTACTAGGAAGTGAGGAATCCTGAACTATTAGATGTTAGTATTTTATATTTGAGAACCTTCTATAATTTTTAAAAACATGTTTCTCTATATAAAAACCTTTTTTATTGAAAAGGACCAGACATCTAAAATAATTTGGATGACTCATCATCAAAAATAATTAAGATTTTAAATTACACAAAAAGTTCACCTATAAGCATTTATCCAATTTACTTGCACTCAATTCTTTTATTTTTTTAACAGTTTATCTAAATTACTTCTGAAAACTGAGATATTAGACAAAGCTAGTGGTTAGTTCCTTGTTAACCATTTTATAACCTGAGAATATCAGGTGTTCACTTAAGTAAGAATCTAAATCCATGGGTATTTTTGCCAATAACTCAGAAGGCTCAAGTGTTTTTGTTAAACTAACAACATTAAATATGTCCAAAAAGTCACACAAAGATTGTTTGTGTTTTAGCTGGGTTTATAGTTTTATAACCTTCTGTGCCAAAGCCTGACACCTCAAAATATATGGCAGACGCAAATATAAAACCCAGACAAAAATGTAGACTGACAACTCCAAAGACATTTCCATTTCTATATTAATAATTTTAAAGCCAGCTTGTTTATTAAAGAATTACTTAAGTCATGTGATCTTGAAAATTGCTTGGACTTATTTACTTAATTTATGAGCGCTCTTTATTTATGTCAATTTAGTAGACACAACATATAACATAATAAATGTACATACACATAAATACATCAAAATGTGTATACACACACATAAACAAAGATCCAATAGCTTTTACCTCTGAACTCTAGCCATGAGATAGCAATACAAACTCAGTTTTATGAACATGTTCACAGGGTTAAATTTTGCCCCAACAGGTAATCCAATGAGGATGTGAACCAAAATTTTGGGTGAAACAGTTTCCATGGCACTTTGATTTTTAAAGGCCAAACCTCCCCAGACTCCAAAAAACTCTTGTGGACCAAACAGTATCACAGAAGAACCCTATGTACTAACCAGACCTAACGCTGCTTAGAGTAGCAGCATAAAAGTCTGCATACACAGAATTCCATCCCCCTTTCCTGTTCACTAGCAATGAGGCTCATGGAGATGCCAAACTGCCCCAGACACCAAAGAATACTGGGAACTATATTGACATGCACACACAAACAAACAATCACTAAAACACAATACAACTGCTGCAGCAATAAACAAGTCCCAAGAGTGTCCAAGCTGAAATAGTCAGGATGCTTCCTCTCTCCATCGGTTGGGCTTGTTCAACCTGCAAATGGAAATTCCTTTGGAATTTCTCACACTGAGAAGAGCACATCCCCCTGTCTGGTACCCACAAAATACACTAACCCATCCAGATGCAGATGTTGAATATCAAAGGCTACTCTTCCTAGGCAATCAGGAATGCAGTTGGGGCTGGCAGCAGTGAGAGACTAAAGAAAGAGAGACCAAGACCCGCCTCCGGCCAAAAATGGGCAGACAGCTGCTTAGGAGGGCTTCTGAAACCCTTCTGGCCTGCAGCAACTAAGCTACAATCAATGTGTGCCTGATCAGGGAATCAAAATATGTTACTGAAACACCAGAGTTTCAGTCTAGGTCCTGCTGCTCACCACACAAAAAAACAATTACGAAGATGAGTATTGCCAGGGAAAAAGGCTTTATGCATGTGCTCCAAAAGGAATTAGGGAGGGGTAAGAAAGAGGAGTTGGTCAACAGGTAGCAGGTGGTCAGTAAGGCAATCATGACAAGTGAGGGCCTATGATTCAGTTCCTCAATACTATTTGAGAGGCCTGACTATTGGTCTCACAATTTTTGATGTATAAGATAAGACAAATGTAGCTCCACAAATTTTAAGACTGAGAGGGTGAATTTCTATGTTTATTCAAAAGAAACCACAAACGTCAGTTCTATGGAACAACTGGGCCGTTTTCACCTTGGCATGAGTCAAACAAGATATATGTGGATGCAGTGGCTTTCCAGCAGGCAGCTATACATAAAGTTCTGGAGCTCATGGAAGTTGTCTAGGCTGAAGGTAGGGATTTTGACATCTTCAAAACATAAATAGTGGCAGAAGGCCTGAAGGTAGGCTAAAATAGGATCATGTGGGGGAGAAAATATAACAAGTAGGGCACAAGACCAGGAGCAGACCTCTGAAGATCACTGATATTTAAGATTCTACCTAAGAGATGTGAGGAATAGTAGGAGGAGGAAAAGAAGGATAACTTATTAGAGAACTATCTCAGGAAAAAAGGGAGAATTTTCAGGAAGGAAGGACCAATCAAACAGTATTAATTGCCATAGAAAGTGGGTCAAGCCAAAATCATAAAAATATTTATTGGGTTTGGCAATATGGAAGTCATTGGTGAACTCAATGGTTGTTTCAATAGAGAAGAGGCAAGAACCAGATTGTATGGGTTGAATAGAGAAGGCTCAAAAAAATAAGGTAAGTTAGTGTAGCCCAATTTATGCAAGCAGTGCTATGAACGGAAGGAGAGAATGGTGACAGGTCTATGACAATCAAGATGACACTAATACATTGACCTAAATCGTTATACTACATTACATTACTGCATACTAATAAGTGTTAGTTGACAGAGTATGAATAAATAAATAAATATTAATTATAAAGAGGTAATTGACTTTAACAGAAAGGTAACAAGTTCTCCAACATTCCTTTTCAACTTAAGTTCCTCAGCATAGTATGTTAATATAATGATGATTAGTTTTTAAAACCCTGGGTTAGTTATTTAATTTATGCTCATTTCTTGCAAAATGCTATCAAATCCTTGCAATGGATACATCTAAAATCATGAGCAACTACAGGCAGCTTGAGGCAAAGTAAAGAAAAATGGATTTGGTTCCACCCCATGTTTCCAGCCACTCACATGTATGATGTTGAGCAAGTCTCTTCATCTCTCCAGCTCTTAGTTTTCTCTCTGTATAATGGAGTATGGACTAAACAAAAATAGGAAATAGATAGCAAGTCATTTCAGTAATTGCAAAACCTAACTGGAAACCCAGGATAAGATCTTTTTGCAAAGAAAAATTATTATTAATGTTAATACCAATTGTTGCTTTGGTTACATTTGGAGCTATGTATACATTTCACAAGATAGATTCCATATCAAGCAATCACAATCATCACATATATGTCATAATAAAAGCCAAAATCAAAAAAGCATTTTAAAATATAAATCAGAAACACAATCTAATTAATTTATTTGCTTTTTACTATTTTTAACATTACATATAATTTCAAATATATAGGACTATGTGCAAATATATTAGACAAGTTAGGAAAACAGAAACCAAATTGTTTGCAACCAAGGATTTAAGGGAAGAAACTGGTTTCACATGTGTCAGAGGATGAATAAGTAAAAAAGTCACATAAAGGTAACTCAGGAAGTAGCTACAATGCCTGAGATTAGGAGAACAAATGGGAAAAGATGGGGATAACAGGAGGAGGAGCCACCAGATCCAGTAATCTAAGGAAGAGGCTTTGGCTGGCTGCTGCTGGTTCTCTAGGGAAAATGATGAGCTGTTTCTGAAGTGCCAACAGGAGCTGGAGGCTAAAGCCACTTCCACAGTGGAGGCCACTACCTAACACTTAGGAAAACTGCCATTTTAGAATCGAAGCCAACAAGAATAAAACAAATTTTAAAACAGGAGGGAAGTCTTGTCTCCTCTTCCAATCTCCACTCCTCAATAACTTCAAGACTCTGTCTAATAATTTCAAAAAGCTGCCGATGCAATCAAAAGTATGAAATTTGCAAAGTCACCGCCCTAGCATTACAAACTAGTGTCAAAAAAGGAGGACATGTTGCTGAGAGACAAAAGGCATATTACTTGCACAACTTTGCTTTTTAAGAAAAGTAAAGGTTAATTGCATTGTAGTTAATAGCACAAAAATTAATGTTGAAAAAAGTATAATACCTTGGAAAATGTGAATTATAGGGATCCTTACATGAACAAGTAAGTATACATAAGCAGAAAAGAGAAAGTTGTCCCATAATTAGGAACAGAAAGCAGAAAGAGGGAGGTAAGAAAGAAAATATGGGCTTCATGGAAAAGATTTATATTAAAAAAGGAAAATGATACTAATATGAAAATAACAATAATTATAATATTAAAAGTTCTATATAATTAAATTAAGCTTCAGGTATGAGAAATGAACTGTTACATTGGTGCCACAGGCCATCATGAAATGTCTAAAATCTAGGATTACTAAGCTTCTATGCTCATGAGCAATTGCTTTGTCAACAAGTGCCCCAGAGTTAAAATAGACCAACAGTGACATCTGCTGCCATGGACTTATTTTTAAAATGGCCAGTCTCAACATTTTCAAGTTAAGATTCCTGCCAAACCACTGGGTTTATGCTGTGATGAGTCAGCACTTCTGGAACTCCTGTTTGTCATCTGTGCTATTAGAAGATTTTCTAAGGAGAACACAGAACATGGGAAAATGAGAGAATGTTTGAAAACGTAACTAAAACAAACAAAAACAGTAGGGTCAGAGGAATAAGTCATGATACAGAAACTTCACATTGTCTTTTCGCATCCTGTTTTTCCTTTAACTAAGTAAGTACAAATTAATCTTGTAGTTGTTAGCAAGCATAAGCATGTCTTCATTAGAAAGAAGGATTAATTTAACTGTTGCCAGCTTCAGTGGATTCCAACCCCAAATTTACAGCATAATATTTAGACCAGAAAAAAAAAAATAAAAGTTCAACGATCAAAGGAGGGTATGTGGGAAATTTTTAGAGCCACCCTTGCTTAGGAAACCACTTCCTAGCTATCTAAGTGTTTACCTTGATTATAGCTCCTTCAACATCTGCTGGCCTTCTGGTTCTTCCTTTTTCTTTTCTGAAAGGCAATAGAACATAAGGTTTGAATCAAAAATATGTTTTTGATTTAAAAAAAAAAAAAAACATATTATCACCAGTGTAAAGTGGTCAGTGTGGCTCATTTATATGAACCCACAAATATTAGCTCAAGAAAATAATGGGTTAATTTATTTGCTCTAGAAAAAATTGTAAATTACATGAATCTCTACCCCAGTTATAAAAGATCAACAAAAAACACAGATGTTTCAGCTGATGGCGAACTGAATTAAGAGTTCTGGCTTCTAGTACATGGTTCTGACTAAGCCTCAATGTGTCATCTTGAGGAAATTACATAACTTCACTGAGCCTTAGTTTTCTCTTCTGTAAAATGAAAGGATGAGGCTACATGACGGATGAAAAATGGGATAGAACTCATTTTCCTTCTTGGATTAACTGGCAATAGTCACCACTCTGTAACTTAACTACAGAAATTAACTCATAAATTGCACTCAGACTTTATGGAAAAGAGTGCTAATAGTAGAGTCTGCTGTGGACTACAGAAATGTGCGTGGCTGCATGCACACCACATATATACCAATTCACAAATAAGACAATCTCTTACCCTTTCTTGTAGCTGTAGATTCTGTCATCAGCCATCATATTTAGTGCCTACTGTATTCGCTATGCAAGATGCTCAAAGGACATCATTTCTAATCTTCACAACATTTTAAAGACAAGAAAACCAAGCCTCCGAAAATTATGTAATTTTTTTCAAAGCTATATAACATAGCTGGACCAATCACTAACATAATCTCCCGACAGTCCATTATAAATAAAAACTTCTCATATCTTGGATCACATCCCCTTGCCCTCTCAAAACACAAAAGCTATATTATAACATCATTGTGTGCTGTCAGATGATACCCATATACCTACCTAAAGAAAGGATGAAAGTTTGGACATAAAATTTGGCTGGCCTACATAAATATAAAGGGCAAAGGAGGAACCTCAGGGAAAACATGTCTAAGAAAATGGTTTTTTCCAACAAACAAACTTAATATACGACGAAATTAAAAGTGACAAAGGAAGGAACAATAACTAAAAGTCATGTTTAACTTTAAAGCAAATAGAATTCTACACAAATAAAATTAAAGGGATACCAAATCCAAGTTGAAAAGAACCATAGAAACAGGATACTGTGTGTTGCCTCAATCTGGAAATAATTGCTGACTTAATTGGTCAGCTACGCTGACAGTAATGTGGGATGTAGCAGACACACGTGAATGTACAATAAACACTATTTGATGGTGATAGTTTATAAGTAATTCAGACAATGGATTCCTGGTGAAAAATATTTTTTGAAGTTTCTTTAATTTGATACACATCTTGTACATGTTTTAGATTATTATAATATTCCAGTACAGTAGAAAGCAAACACATACTAACTTTTTATTAGAACAAACTAACTCTTCTCATCAAGCAATATAATCTTCAGGAGTCTTTAAAAGTAGCATCACAAAATTGGTCTATATTGACTGGTTACAAAATTACATACTGATGCTTTCAAAGTAAATACTCAGAAATTTACAATTGCCTTTGGGAAAATATGGATTCGTAAAAAAGCTCTAAGAAAACCAGATGCAAGAATGAACTCATAACAGAAAAAAATGATTGTTAGTGGCCAGATTGGATTTCATATCAAAGCACCTTGTGTTCCTATAATTAGCAGACTAATTTATTCATATTATAAATTGTATTCTTCACTTATCATGTACTCGGTACTGAAGCAGTCACCAAGAATACATTCATAAAATAAAATTGTCCTAACTTTGAGGAGCAGATATCTAATTAGAGAAAAGCCTATAAATAAATTAAAATACAAAGTGACAAGTAAATCAACTGGATTATGTTTGAAGTACATATGTATTACATGAAAGGGAAGTAATTAATTTTCTCTCATATAATCAGGAAAGGATCAGAAAGACACAGAAGTACAGGAACAAAGTGAAGGTCAATCTGTTTCTTAAGACACAATTAATATGTTGTTTACATAATACTAAAATAGTCAAAACTGCAAAAATTTAAGTCATAGACTTTTAGACAGGCTCCACTCATAAACAAGAAAGCTCTAAAAAGAGTACAGTCAATAACCACATGAAAAATAAAATTTAAAAAATTATAATTACGTAAAGCAAATGTTGCACTATTTTTCATCCCTACTATTCCAAGCCAATATCATTCCAGGGTGTGAAGACCCGACATGCTATCATGCACTAAGAAAGTCAACACAAGAAAGTCCTGCAGAGTGTTATTCTACATGGCTTTGTGACTAATTCTGTTTGTGGAATGAACTGAGCTGTGGTCATGGGTCACTTTCAGCCAGCCAAGAGAATGTTTCCAGAGTGTAATTGTTCTGGGCATCAAGGTACTTTACAGCATGTTCCCAAGGCCTTTTCATACTTTGTGGCCATGAGACTGCTGAGAAAATATTATTCACCACAATTAGACTGGACTAGTCAACCTCCTGGTTATTACATCTCCATGTCAACACAAGCCATGTCTGCGGCCGAATTTACCAGATGTTTCTAATTTTTCTACCTTCTGAACTACAAGTTGAATTTTTTTTCTGGTTTTGAAATATTTTAAACAAAGGACTTTCTGTGATGTCTCAGAAAAACTCACAAAACGTAAACCCTGGCTAATATCAGAGTAAAAGTCCTGGCTCTCGGGCACTGCCACTCGATGGGATTTCTTGCTTCTCACTGCCTATGACATTTTCTCAATAGGGTTTTTACCTATAGGAGTCTCATTCACTCTTTGGAGCTCTCCATATGACTAACATGTAGAAAAACTTCACTAAATTCTGGATTCTGGAGCTAACAACCTCTGTTCCTGTATTACCGGAAACAAATGCTATTTCAAATTAAGGTCTTAATATTTATAAACATCATCAATTCATATACCCTTTCAAACCAACCAATGCATTTCTAGAACATTATCCAAAGATTTTACACATAGTCACAATAAAGTTTTTGCTAGATATTCATTACTACTTTGTCAAGACCTGGAATTTAGAAACAACCTGAGTCTTTATTAGTAGGGAATCAGTAGTATATTCTATTCTATGCCCACATACAGAATAATATTCAGACCTTATAATGATTAGACAGTTCTCTAAATATGTAATAACATCAAAAATCTCCATAACAATTATTAGGTAAAAAATAAGGTGAGGAACTAGGTTGATATTTGTGTGTGTATTTATGTGTATACATACACAGACAATACATACATATGTACTGTAAACTTTGTGTCATTTTGAATTTTAATTTGTTGTTATGTGGAAGTATTGTTTATTCAAAAATAAATTTGGGAGAAATAAAGTAAAATAAAGATAAACATAAAGTGAGACTTTGAGGAAGCTACCCACAGTAAATTAACAAAAAGCAGGCAGGAGAGAAGGAAGAAAAAAAGAAACAGAATCTTAGATTCTAAAACCACAGACGGATCTGTCTCTTATTTCCTATAGCAAAATTTCCAACTGTGTCACAGATTGGCCCATCCTAATTCTGATAATTTGCAACCCTCCAGGAGGGCCATGTGACACTTGACCACACACTCTCCTCTCCCATGAAATGCCTTGCCCTGATTCCTGACCTGGTCCTCTGTCATTCCTCTCAGTGCTCAGGCATTTCCTCATCCCCCTTCTCCCTGAGTTCTTCCTTCAAGGCTTTGGCTGTGGGCCTTTCCCAGAACTCAGAGATTTCAGCCTCAGTATCTTCAAATATTCATTTAGAGGTATATTTCACCCACATTTTATTTGTAGATGATTCCCAAAACTAAACCTCCAATATTTGTGTACATTCTGTCACCTTCCTTGTCTTCCCTTTCCTTTTTCATTCGCATTGTTTTCTAACATTTACACATTCTGACTGGCAACAGAGAGCTTCCACCAGTTGCTATATTAAAAAACACAGAACTTAATCTTTCCCAGTCTCTCCTGCTTTCATATTTTATATGTATATATGAGTGGTCCTCATTCAATACTAAATGTCAAATTCCTCAAACTTAGGAAGATTTTTTACAGTTATCTTACTATCCACCTCCTCCTCCATCTTCACCTAGTCAAAAATAGTGTTCTAGACTAGATTCTTACTCAACATAGTCATATCGAATATTATATTTTTATGAATAAATAATTCCCCCCATGACCACCAGATCTAGTACACAATTTGATGTGTATGATAACACATAGGAATTTTCCTTGTGATTGACTGATTTCCAGTCCAAGCTGTTCTACGGTAGATTTGAAAGAGTCCACATCATAATTATTTGCTTACATTTTCTCCTCCCTTTTGAGGCTAGAGCCTATGTGTTATTTTTGCTTATACTGCTGGGGCCTCCCATTAGGAGTTTATCAATAATTCCTTATTAAAAAATGAAAACAAGAAAAAAGAAAATGCATGATTAGAAGTATTTTCCAAAAAGGATTTTGACATTTAGTAAATTCATATTTTTTCTAATAAATGTTTTATATTCATATTTGATAAAATATGTCTTTCACTATTGTAGGAGGAATAGCTAAAGTTCACTAATTCAGATATGCAATAAACAAATTAATTTTCATTACTCAACTGAATTGTTATTATGAGTCTGGAATGCAGGTTGAACACTTCACCTTGAGTCATTTTGAAGAGTCTCCCAATTATTTAAAGGTTGTGTTGAGGTTTAAAGAAAGAGTAAGGATCTTAAGGACCTTATAGGGTTAAGGATTGGGGGGAGATAGGAAGATAATATGGCCCTGAATCGCCTCTCATATACAGGTTACACCTGAGAAGTCCATCATGCCATGGCATTCTGGTCTTTCACGTGACAGTTTTGTACCATTCTTGGAGTGTAGAAATTTTGCCACAAAGCTCCCCATTTCCCACCTGCCAGAAGCCTCATGGAGTTACTTCTTTGATAGCATCTTATCAAGCCTCATCTTCTCAAGAGCATTGCCAGGAAATGAAGTGGAAGATTCAGATCTCTAGGATACCATGAACCACCCAGCTTTTATCTTCTCTCTCTCTCTCTTTTTAAATACTGTTTAAGTTTTTATAACAGCTTGTTTCATGAAGAGAGAACACTGGAATAGGTGATACTTTCTTGCTATAGCAAACTCAAATTGTGTCAGACAGTTCTGATCATTCCAATCCATTACTTTCTAACGTCAAAGCAATTCTACCTTCCAATATCCAGCCAAGACACTTTCCTTTGCTCTCATGTCTACTTTATTTTACTGACTACACAAGTCCTTTCCCCATTATGAGGTTTAGACTGCTAAAACAAAAGCCAGGTTTTTGTGTCCACTCAACCACATCCCTTCCTTGAGACACTGAGCCCCAAACCAAATATTTACTCGCATATGAGAAGAAAAAGGGAAAAATACAACATGAAGTTTAAAAATGAATTTACTATCTCAACATATCACACTGTTTTCCCCAGCTCTCCATTCTCTGTCTCTTGTCTTTCCTTTCCCTTTTTCACTCTCACTGCATCCCTACGTAAAATCACCCTTTTCAGAGCACCCATCATCTTATACTCAGATTACAATAGCCTCCTGAGTCTCCACTTCATCCCTGGCTCCCATCATCCCTTTCCCCTATAAAAGTATCTACCATACCCCTATGTAGTCTTCTGTTGATTGTTGCAGAAAGTATAAATTCTTCCACCAGTTTGAAAAATATGCATGAAATTGTCTCAACCTAACTTATTTTTATCTGATTCCCTTTATTCAATATCTTTTCCAAAAATATCAATACGTTATTGTTCCCCTCATGCATATTTTACTCATTTCTGCCACAGTACTTTAGTCACAGCTTCTCTCACTTTGGAGATTCTCAGCCATTTTATTCTCTAGGTAAATTTTAACCAACTTTTAGAACAAACTTTAGAGTCACCACTGCAGTCCAGTCTCTCTCTTCTGCATGTTAATTTCACCACAGAGCATGCATTACGCAATTTAGTATTTAATTGTGCACTTATGTGTTTTTGAATTGCACCTTACTAATTTCACAGATTTTATCTTTGTTCCCTCCACTGATTGCAAGCACTCTGAAGGCAGGAAGCATATTCTTATATCTCCTCCATTGTACACAACACAGAATCTGCCATGTAATAAACACTTAATCAACACTCATATGATGGGATGACCATGTGACTTGCCAGTGTGGCCCCTCCCAATCCCTGCCAACTTCCCCTACCCCAACATTTACACACACTTCCTTCTACCTGACATCTCTCTCCAAATCAGAAAGCAGTGAATAATTCTGTACAGGAATACCTTGTTTTATTGTGCCTTGCTTTGTTGCACTTCACAGATAATGCATTTTTTTTTTTTTTTTTTTTTTTTACAAATTGAAGGTTTGTGACAACCTTACATTGAGCAAGCCTATCAGCACTATTTTTCCAACAGTACATGCTCACTTAGTGTCTCTGTGTCACATTTTGCTAATTCTTGCAAATTTTCAAAGTTTTCATTATTATATCTATTATGGTGATCAATGATCAGTGATCTTTGATGTTACTATTGTTATTGTTCTGGAGGGCCCTGAACCACATCCATATAACACAGCAAACTTAATAATCCATAAATGTTGTGTGTGTTCTGATTGCTCCACCAACCAGCCATTCCCCTGTTTTCTCCCTCTCCTCTCTCCTCAGGCCTCTCTACTCCCTGAGACACAATATTTAAATTACGCCAATTAGTAACCCTACAATGGCCTCTCTAAGTGTTCAACTGAAAGGAAGAGTCACACTTCTTTTCAGTTGAAAGTCTCCCTCTTCAAACCAAAAGCCATGGCCAGGCGTGGTGGCTCACACCTGTAATCCCAGTACTTTGGGAGGCCAAGGCAGGCAGATCAAGACAATGAGAACACATGGACACAGGGAGGGGAGCACCACACACTGGGTCTGTTGGGGGGAAATAGGGGAGGGGCAGTGGGGGATGGGGAGTTGGGGAGAGATAGCATGGGAAGAAATGCCAGATATAGGTGATGGGGAGGGAGGTAGCAAATCACACTGCCATGTGTGTAACTATGCAACAATCTTGTATGTTCTTCATATGTACCCCAAAACCTAAAATGCAATAAAAAAAAAAAAGAGGTCAGGAAATTGAGACCATCCTGACTAACATGGTGAAATGCCGTCTCTACTAAAAATACACAAAAATTAGCTGGGCGTGGTGGCGCACGTCTGTAGTCCCAGCTACTTGGGAGGCTGACGCAGGAGAATTGCTTGAACCCAGGAGGGGGAGATTGCAGTGAGCCGGGATCACGCCACTGACCTACAGTCTGGGCCACAGTGTTAGACTCCATCTCAAAACAAAATAAATAAATAAATCAAAATCTAGGAATGATTAAGCTTAGTGAGGGATGCATGTCAAAAGCTAAGATAGGCCAAAAGGTAGGGCCTTTTCACCAAACCATTTACCCAAGTTGTGAATGCAAAGGAAAAGATCTTGAATTAAATGAACAGTGCTACTCCAGTTAACACAAAAATGACAAACAAAACAAAAAGCCTAACAGCCTTATTGCTGATACAGAGAAAGTTTTAGTGGTCTGTATAGAAAATCAAACAAGCCACAACATTCTCTCAAGCCAAAGCCTAATCTAAAGCAAGACCCTAAACTTCTTCAATTCTGTGAAGCCTAAGACAGGGGAGGAAGCTGAAGAAGAGAAGATTGAAGCTAACAGAACTTGGCTCATGATGTTGAAGGAAAGAGGTCTTCTCCTCAATATGAAAGTACAAGGTGAAGCTGCAAGTGCTGATGTAGAAGCAGCTAGTTATCCAGAAGATCTAATTAAGATCATTAATGAAGGCGGCTACACCAAGCAACACATTTCACTGTAGAAAAACAGCATTATATCTGAGGAAGGTACCATCCAGGACTTTCATAACTGGAGGAGAAGTCAATGCCTGACTACAGAGGACAACTTCAAAAAACAGGCTGACTCTCTTATTAGGGGCTAACACCACTCATGACTTTAAGTTGAAGCCAGTGCTCATTTATCATTCCAAATATCTTAGGGTCATTAAAAATCATGAAAAATCTACTGCTTGTGCTCTATAAATGGAAAAACAAAGCCTGCATGACAGCACATCTGTTTACAACATAATTTACTGAATATTTTAAGCCTATTGTTGAGACATACTGCTCAGAAAAAAAAATCACTTCAATATATTAGTGCTCATTTATAATGCTCCTAGTCATCTAAGAACTCTAAAGGAGATGTAAAAAGAAATTACTGTTGTTTTCATGTCTGCAGCCCCTGGATCAAGGAACAATTTTGACTTTCAAGTATTAATTAAATCAATACATTTCATAAGGCTCTAGCCACTGTATTTATGAAACTTCCATCCTGTTTGGGTTGCTATAGCTTTGTAGGATATTTTGAAATCAAGTACTGTGATGGCCCCAGCTTTGTTCCTTTTGCACATAATTGCTTTGGCTATTTGGAGTTTTTTGTGGTTCCATACAAATTTTAGGATTTTTTTCTACTTCTGTGAAGAACATCATAGGTATTTTGACAAGTATTACAATGAATCTATAGATTGTTTGGAAAGCATGAACATTTTAACAATATTAATTCTTCCAAGCCATGAGAAAGTGATAGTTTCCATTTTACAGTGTGTGTCCTCTTCAATTTCTTTCATCAATATTTTATGTTTTCATATAAAGAGCTTTCATTTCTTTGATTAAATTTATTCCTAGGTAATTTCTGTAGCTATCATATATGGGATTGCTTTCTTGATTTCTTTTTCAGATTGTTTGCTATTGATGTATAGAAGCACTAGCAATATGTTTAGTATTTGTTTTGTAACCTGCAATTTTATTAAATTTATCAGTTCTAACAGTTTTTTTGGTGGAATCTTTAGGATTTCCTATATATAAGATCATGTAGTCGGCAAACAGGGACTGTTTAACTTCTCCTTTCCAAATTTGAATACCATTTTTTTTTCTCTTTTTACTGATTGCTCTTGCTAGAAATTCCAGTACTATGATGAGTAGAAGTGACAGGAGTGGGCATCCTTAACTTGCTTCTGATCTTGGAGAAAAAGCTTTCAACTTTTCACCATTGAATATAATATTAGCTGTGGATTTGTCATACATATATGGGCTTTATATTGTTAAGGTACACTTCTTCCATATCTAGTTTGCTGAGAGTTTTTATCATAAACAGATGCTGAATTCTGCCAAATGCCTTTTCTGCATCTATGTAGATGAGGATTTGATTTTTGTCCTTCATTCTGTTAATGTGGTGTATCACATTTATTGATATGCACAGTTGAACCATTCTGGCATCCCAAGGATAAATCTCATTTGATCATAGTGAATAATCCTTTTAAATGCTGTTGAATTCAACATGCTAGTGTTTTGTTGATTTTTGCATTTCTGCTTCTCAGGGATATTGGCTGGTAGCTTTCTTTTTCAGATGTATCCTTGTCTGGTTTTGATATTAGGGTAATGTTAGCTTCATAGAATGAAAATAGAAGTATTCCCTCCTCTTTAATTTATTGGAATAGTTTGAGTATAATTGGTGTTAATTCTTCTTTAAATCTTTGATAGATTCAGGAGTGAAGCCATCAGGTCATGGGCTTTTCTTTGATGGGAGACTTTTTACTGTTTCAATCATGTTATGCATTATTAGTCTAAACAGGATTTCTATTTTTTCATGGTTCAATGTTGGCAGGTTCTATATGTCCAGGAATTTATTTCTTAGGTAGGTCTTACTATTTGTTAGCATATAGTTATCATAATAGTCTCTAATAATCCGTTGTATTTTGTGGTATCAGTTGTGATGTCTTTTTTTTCATCTCAAATTTTATTTATGTGGGTCTTCTCTCTTTTTTCTTCCTTTAGCTAAAGATTTTTCAATTTTGTTTCTTTTCAAACACCAATTTTTGTTTCACTTACCTTTTAATTTTTAAGTCTCAATTTCATTTATTTTTGCTCTAATCTTTATTATTTCTTTCCTTCTACTACTTTTGTGTTTGGTTTGTTCTTACTTTTCCACTTCCTTGAGGTGCATCATTAGGTTGTTTATTCAGCCTTTCTACTTTTTGAGATAGGTGTTTATTGCTAAGAACTCCCTTCCTAAGGATATTTGTCACTAATATTCACTATTGTATGCTCAGCACCAAATTTATGGTAAATAGGACATACTTTTTAAATTTTGTTTAGTTAAAATTTTAATTAGGATTTTTTCTATCTTAACAACATTATATTTCAACTAATAAATAGCAGTTTCAGGTAAAAACAAAAATTAAACTCCCCTCCTAGAACCAGCTTTTGCTGTATCCCATAGCTTTTGGTGTGTTGTGTTTCCATTTTCATTTTTCTCTAGGAAATTTTTAATTACTTTTTTTATTCTTTCATTGACCCATTCATTATTAGAAGTATGTTATTTAATTTTCACAAATTTATAGTTTCTAACATTATTTCTGTTATTGATGTCCAGTTTACTCCACTGTAGTCAGAAAAAATACCAGCTGTTATTTTATTGTTTTTTATTTTATTTTAATTTCTGGGGTACATGTGCAGGATGTGGAGGATTGCTACATAGGTAAACATGTGCCATGGTCGTTTGCTGCACCTATCAACCCATCACCTAGGTTTTAAGACCCACATGCATTAGCTATTTATCCTGATGCTCTCCCTTCCCCTGCCCCTCCAACAGGCCCCAGTGTGTGTTGTTCTCTCCTTGTGTCCATGTGTTCTCATTGTTCAGCTAACACTTATAAGTGAGAACATGTGGTGTTTAGTTTTCTGTTCCTGTGTTAGTTTGCTGAGGATAATGGCTTCCAGTTCCATCCATGTCCCTGTAAAGGACACGATCCCATTCTTTTTTATGGCTGTTCTTCTTTTTTAAAAAATTTGTTATGACTTGTTTTGTGACATACCGTATTTTCTATCCTAAAGAATGTTCTATGTGCTTTTGAGAAACGTGTACTCTGCAGCTGTCAGATGGAATGTCTTATAAATGTCTGCTGTTAGGTCCAGTTGGTCAAGAGCACAATTTAACTCTGATTTTTTTGGTGTTGTTGATTTTCTGTCTGGACAATCTGTCCATTGCAGAAATAAGATGTCAAAATCTCCTACTATTACGTATTGCAGTCAATCTCTCCTTTAGGTCTATAAATATTTGTTTTATATATTTGCGTGTTCCAGTGTTTGGTGCACATATATTTAGGATTGTTATATCCTATTACTGTGCTGACCCCTTCATTATTATATAATGGCCTTCTTTGTCTTTTTGATCATTTATAAGCCTGTTTTATCTGATGTAAGTATAGCTCCTGCTGCTCTGTTTTGGTTTCCATTTGCATTAAATATCTTTTTCCAGTCCTTCGCTTTCCATGTGTGTGTGCCTTTAAAGGTGAAGTGATCTTGTAGAAAGCGTGCAGCTGCGTCTTGTTTTTTTTGTTTGTTTGTTTTGTTTTTTTTTTTTAATCTGTTTAGTTACTCTGTGTCTTTTAATTAG
This sequence comes from Sapajus apella, assembly GCF_009761245.1. Lineage (NCBI taxonomy): Eukaryota > Metazoa > Chordata > Mammalia > Primates > Cebidae > Sapajus > Sapajus apella. Next base: position 6,048,936 of record NW_022436968.1, on the reverse strand, counting down.
AGAATTTAATCAGTTTACATTCAAGTTTATTATTGATAGGTAAAGGTTTACTACTGCCATTTTATTATATTTTTTATGGTTGTTTTATAGATTCTTTCGCTTTTCCTCTTTTGCTATCCTTCTTTGTGGCTAAATAATTTTCTGAAATACATTTTGATTCCACACTATTTATTTTGGTGTATCTATTATAGGTTTTTGCTTTGTGGTTACCATGAGGCTTACAAAAAGCATATTATAGTTATAACAGGTTATTTAAAATGGTTAATGACTTACCTCTGATAACAAAGAAAAGTAACAAGATTAATACAATTTAATACCATTCTCCCCCATATTTTGACTTACTGATGTTTCAATTTATATATTTTTATGTTGCCTATCACTCGGTCAATTGTTATTGATTTTAATACTTTTGTCTTTTATTTCTCATATTTAAGATATAAGTAGTTTAGTTACCCCAACTAAAGTATTAAGAGTATTATAAATTTGTCTGTTTTCTTTCTTTTGTTGGGTATTAGTTTTCTTTCACAGGCTAGTATGCATAGAATATATGAAAATGAGAAGACAACAATTTTAAGACTATTAAAAAATTACCATCTTGAATCTTTTGACAGAGCTATCAATCACCTCCACTTACAAAGCTTAAAAAACAAAAAAATTACTTATATAATTTTAGACAATCATATAATAAACAACCATGTTTGTTTATTATATGATTCTTTATGGTTGTTTTACATAAACCTATCAAAAAATATAATAAAATAGCAGTAGTAAACCTTTACCTATGGCCACCAGGCTATTAAAGGAGAATGCAGAGTATTATAGATGCTTCAAATCAATGAAAAGTATTCAACTTACACCTTAAACAGATAAATTATTTTCCCTTTACCCATAATTTATCTTCCAATTTTACCAGCAGCATTCTGTCAGCTCAATGCACTAAAACCACATTGCTAGGAAAATATCAGTCATGTTTTCTTCTTACATTCTATGAGTTATGAACCAAGAGCAAAGCTGAATGATTAACTACTTGTCTTAGTCCAAAATGTTCCAGTTGAATCCTCACTGCCAGATTTTGTTTTAATTTCTTATTTATAATTTGCCTGGCAAACATATTGTTAACTTTACATCTCTGTAGCTAACTGCCAAATGTGACAATAAGTTATTCAACTTATCAGCTCTCCTATTCTTCTAAGCAAGCCTAGTTTCTGCTTAAAGAGGAAATATTCACTAGAAAGTACTAAAAGTTAGAAAATATGAGAAATACTCCATAGTTACAAATAAGAATCCAAATTCACATCCAGATCAACAATTGAATGTTACAAAGCTGGTTGAGTTACATTTTCACTTCAAACATTTTTTAGAATACTTTCATTTTTATTGAATAAGAATTTTTAGATCCCATTTTAAAGTATCAATTTTTAAGTCATTAAAAAGAAAGCAATTAAGTTCTTATAATATGTATAATCTTTGAAAAGATAGGTCTTCCTCAAGAGGATAGTCTTTGAAACAGATGGAAGAAAGTCATTTCATCTCCTTTAGCATTGATTTCTAAATGATACCCTGACAACTGTGCAGAAGCCTCAGCTGAGGCAGATATGCTGCCCTCCTCAGATCTGCTTTCCAGCTCCATTCCTGAACACTAGACCAATATCTAGGGTCAAGGGTTACCATTGCCTGAGTCAGGAATTAGCATGTCTGCCAGTGAGAGACGGGATTTGTTACCAAAGAAGCTATAAGACCTGGATAATATGAACTGATAGAAACAGGACAGTGTTTCTAGAAATGGCTCTTAAATATTCTGAACCAAGAGGGAACCCAAACTTTAAAGCTGTATTAGGGAGAGTATGTTAATATGGGCATACTTTCTCTGGCTCAGGATTTAGTGCCCTGGCAAAGGTCTCAGGATCAAGTTCTGATATGCTGCTGCAATGGCTCTTGGAAGCCTGGAAAAACAGATGGTCTTCTATCAAATAAACTGGAGATGCTAGAACTACTTTGCCAGAGTCCTGAGAAACAAAAAGCAAATTTCCAGAGAAATGAACATGCAAGTCTATTACATAAGACTTGAGAAACCACCAGCTGACTTCCCTTGGGAAGGGCCGGAGAACATTTCATTAACTAGGTGATAAGGAATGTACTAGAGAGAGAGATGGATGCCACTATTAACAAGAAGCTTTGTAGTGGCTGCCCTCTGAGGCTGAGGGCAGGAGATGTTATTCTAGTGGCTCTCTAGTGTCAATGGGAATGAAAGGATTCCAGAGTAGTAGACAGAGATGACAACATCTCTGTAAGGTTTGTGCAATAATTATAATTGGCAGCAAGGTCGAAATAGCATCCAGGACATCTTGACCCACAGAGAATTATGCATGTACATACACACACACACACACACACACACACACACACACACACACACACACA
>NW_022436968.1:5986923-6046505 GCF_009761245.1 Sapajus apella | reverse complement strand
ACACACACACACACACACACACACACACACACACACACACACACACAGCGAGAGAGAGAGAGAGAGAGAGAGAGAGAGAGAGGGAGAGATGTAAAAGCGATCAACTGAATTAGAAGGGTAATATCAGCTGACCAAATGGAACCAATGGAAAACTGCAACATCTCACCTACATTCCATATCTGAGCCAATTCTTAAACAAGAAGCCATCAATTAAAAGAGAGGTCAGATCTTCACAAGGAAGAACTCTAGAATACTACAGTTAGAGGTAGTAGTAATTCCCTCAGTCCTTCCACAGTAATTCCTAGTCCTCCACAGTGACCTCATGTCATTTATCAAATATCTTTACATTGAGAAAAGAACCAGGATTTTTTTTTTTTAGACTGACTCTCGCTGTCTTCCAGCCTGGAGTGCAATGATACAATCTTGGCTCACTGTAACAACTGCCTCCTGGGTTCAAGTGAGTCTGCAGCCTCAGCCTCTTGAGTAGTTGGAACTACAGGCGACTGCCACCATGTCCAGCTAATTTTAGTAGTTTTAGTAAAGACAGGGTTTCACCATATTGTCCAGGCTGGTCTCGAACTCCTGACCTCAGGTGATCCACCTGCCTCGGGCTCCCAAAGTGCTAGATTAAAAATGTGAGCCACCACGCCCAACTGAGAACCAGGATTTTTCAAGGGCTGTTGAATTCAATATCTAAACTGACTGTGGTAACAGGATTCACAAATAACACCATATCCCCACTGTGAGAGTGGGAGTATATGGAGGTTGGATAATAAATGTAGTTCTGGCCCTAGTCCACCTCATACTGAATTCAACGAATCCAAACCCACCAATTGATCTTTTTCTTGTTTCCTTATGTGTAATCAGGATGAATGTACTTAACAAATGGGAAAACTCTTATAATGTTTCCTTTACCTGTGGAATAATAGCTATTGCAGACGCAAAAGTAAAGTATTTAAAACCTAAGACTTCCCACTCTAGAAGTCTAGTGATTTAGAACATGTCATTTAAAGTTCAAAACTCCCCTGGAGGCACTGCATATTATCTTGTCTGCATTGTTTAGGATATATGGATTGATGGTTTGCATCTGGTTTATCCTGTCACACAGCTTGGCTGTAGCAAAGTGACCAGTAAAGGTGTAAAAGGCCCTTCAGTAAACTTGCATTTGAACTATGCTATACTTAGATACCCCAGATATATCTGAAAAGTACATGACCCAAAGATGAAATGCCTCATGTGTAACTGAGAAAAGACCCTGAGAGGTCTGCGCTGGGAGTTTTCAGACTTCCTGTAATTGCCTGCACTTTCCTTCTCTTTGTGTGCCATATTATTTGCAATTATTAAAGCCTTACATGAGTGTACCCTGTGGAGTCTTGAGAGTTCTTTTATTTTGAGACCTTGGATAGCACCGTCATAAGGCCCTTATAAGGATTAATGGAGCTAAGAAATGTAGAGCACTTAGCACACTGCCTTACCCGTAATAAGTGTTCCCTAAATGACAGCCATGGTTATTCATATTTTCCCTCTCTCCAATAAGGTCTGACGCCCACTCCATTAATGACAACATTAATTGAGGTGGAATAATTTGCTTCCATGGACTATTATTATCTGTAGCAGTGGTTCTCAACAAAGAGCTATTTTGCCCCTCCAGGGACAACTGACAATGTCTGATGACATTTTTGGTTGTCACAACTGGGAGAAAGGTACCATTGACATCTGGTAATTATAGACCAAGAAAGCTGCTAAACACCACCCCAGGACAGCCTCTCACAACAAAGAATTATTTGGCCAAAAAAATCAATAGTGCCAAGGTGGAGAACACTGGCCTGTAATTCTCATTATTTAATTACCATCATATTCCTCAATCACCAGGCACACATCCCTGCAGGTGTGTGCATGTGTGCATCTGCATGTCCATGTGTGTGTGCTTGTGCTCAATAAAAGTCAAACCTATAAGATGGCCTGGAAATTTCTCCTGCCTAGCCAAAGAGCTGCCTCTCTTTACGGCAAGCTAACTGAAGAGGGGCCTCTGCTGTTGCTGTTGCTGCCTACCACAAGTGTTAACTACATGCAGGGAATCAAAAATGAGAACTTTGTGCCACCATATCAGCTCTTCTGGAGGTTTATGCGCCTTCCCAATTATATCATTGTCATGACTTTCTCAGATCAGACAAGAAATATTTTTCCACTCTCTGGTCCTTTTATCATTCCTGGGATGAGACTGTGCATCCTCCAGCAGAAACTCTCCTAAGGGTTGTTAAGTGTTGGCAAATGATCCCACTTATTTCTTCTATCCAATGCCTGCAAAATGAATCTAGTGCCTAGAAAATCTACTGTAACAACCTCATACTCAGAAATTCTCCCTCACTCCTGCTCCTCACAGAAACTATATTCCAATGACATTCTGGAGGTCATTTTTACTTTTTCTCAGAGTATGTTCATAACACCTTACACAACCCAACGCTTAGGAGTATATCTGGTATTTTCTTTTTAGGGTGACCAACTGCCCCAATTGGCCCAGGACTTTTCCAGGTTTAGCATTCATAATCCCATGTTCTCAGAAACCCCTCTGTCCCAGACAAACTAGGATAGTCAGTTGCTCAACTCTTACTAAAGTGCTTATTAGCATGTAAAACAGCTACATTGTAATAAATGTTGTGATAAAGCAAAATTCCACATATTGACTTCCATGTTTTATTAAATGTAATTACTACATTGGGGCAGTACTCCAGGACATTCTTTCTCCCAGATCAACTTCACTACTATTGCCTTCCTATGGCCAGTGCTGTCACACCACAACCCTGAGGTAACTTACTCTAAGAAGCCACTTTCCACACTGTTACACAACAGACCTAACAGAATCAGGAGCTTTACCCAAACAGCTTCTTCCCTAGAGCTTAGCTCCAAAACAAGTATCTTATTCAATAGAATAACAATTAAAACACTCTATCTACTGTCACAACTACTAGTAATCTAACCCATCACTCTAATTTATATTTCCAGTATCTAGTCCTTTAGATGTGTGTAATTCATCTTCATGTGACAGGAAAAAGAATTCATGTTGCCCACCATGGGCCTTCAAATTACTGAAAATAATCAGCCACCTGTTTTTACAACAGTCTACTTGGATAGGTCCCATTTTTAAGCAATCTAGATTCTAATGAATTTTAGCTTTTAAGTCAAACATCTTCATTTATAACACAGATATTTATTTTCCAATTCTTCTGCCTTCAGATGCCTTACAATAGCCCCACCCTCATCTCCATTTTTAATTATATAAACATGCAACAAATAATTGTGTTTCTTTTCTCTAGTTTCTCAGTAATCCTGTGAATTAGGTAGCTCAGTTATTGTCATTTTCATTTTGATAGATGAGCAAACTTATCTGACATCAAAAGAGAAAAAGATAAGTTCCCTTTGAGAATGTATAACTGTGTTATTGTATTTGCAGTCTAGAAACACATCTTAAATTCATAATGTTTCATTCAATCCCTCTGAGTTATTTCAGGTATCTTGTTTGCTATGATAACATCCTTAATAAAAACCATCGATGTCACCGGCCATTGGCTGATACAACTTCAAGTGCTGATACAACTTCAAGTGCTGATACACTTCATGCTGTACAACATACATCAGACAGTATATGTTAAGAAAAATCACTGGTTTTCCAAGGGGGGAAAGCAAAACACTAGAATTCATCACAAATAAAGATAGATTCACATTTAAGCAAATACCAAAATTATTTAGCAGTTGAATTCCTATTAATATACTTTTCCTCATGCATTACCTAACACTAAAGTCAATGTCTCTAATGTAAGAGAATTTTTTAAAGTCCACTATATTAAATCACCAGTAATACATTAAAGTTAACTGTGGTATTAACATAACTTCATACAAAACAGCAGTCTTTGTACAACATAAATGGTAAAAGGAACTGGATGAGTTTCTACCAAAGGGAAGTCCTTAGTTCTTTTGCCACAGCCAAGACTTTCTCCTTTCCTATTGCATGATTTGGATTTCTATACCCTACCCATTTTGCAGGTGCACAGCAAATCAGTTGGACCATGTATTATAATTAACTTGGCCTATTCAGGTGATCATAAAGAAAAAAGGAAAGGCCTGTTTCTTGAGAAGTTCCATCCTTCTAAATTTACTTTCTCACTAATGAAGAGAGGTCACCCATCCACTATAATACAGTAAACAGAGTGATTTCTTGTGCCATGAGAATGCGTCCCTGCATTGGCTTCTTACAAGCAAATAATAACACTAAGTATTTATTTTGTCTAGACAACACACTAAATTTAAAACATGGCTTCAAATAAAATAAAACATGAAATATATAAGCATGTGTAACTAACTGAAAGAAAAAAGTTACTGTGGCTTACCAAAGATTTAAGTTAGAGCATGTATCACTAATGCTTAAAAATTATATTATAAATGTATGTCTTGAACTGGTCTAACCTAATGTTGAAGACTGTCAAGTTTTTTTTATTAATATTGGTACCCTCCAACAGTCTTAAAGTATATTTTGTCTGACATTAATACAGCTATGCCAACTTTCTTTTAGGTTGCATTTCATTATTACTTTTTTATGTTTTTATGCTTAAATTTTCTGTATTCCTATGCCTTAGATATCTATTTTGTATGTAGAATATACTTAATTTCATTTTTGTTTTATTTTTTAATCTGGTAATCTCTATCTTTTAACTGGGGAGTTTGATACACTTGTTTATATTGAGATTATTCAAACTTCTGAAAGCTTTTGGAATATCTATATATTCTCATTTTTATATGAATTGTTAAATTTCGTGTGTGTTACCTATGAATTTTGATTATTAGAGTAGAAGGACATTTGTGCTGATAAAATTAAGAGCCAGTATTCTATGATAATATGACTAAATAAACTCTTGGGTCATTTCTAAGAAAAACACTTTGACTATGTTTTCCAACAATGGTTGGCTGATTTGTGTTAGTTTTCTAACTGCATGATGAGGTCTAGCATGTCACACAATTGAACTTCAATATGCACACAATTCTTCCTCATGTATTGATTAAAGACCATAAACTTCATATATCAAGATATTTCATCAGCTTTACCCATAAATCTATTGGGCAGGTAATAACAATAAAAATTAACACATATAGCACATACTGTATGCCAGGCATTGTTCTGTGTGCTTTATATTTTTTGACTCATTAATACTCCCAGCAAGTCTGTTATGCTGCCATAATGGACACCAAAGGACTCCCTATTGCCTTTAATTTTCTCCATCATCTCATCTCTACTTCTTATTGTACTTTTACCTCTTCCTTGTCTTTTTTTTTTTTTTTGGCTTTAGGAATGGGTGGTGTGATAAAGCTGAAAGAGTAATGAGGTATGAAGTCAAAGAAATGCATTTTGAATGCCATTTCTAGTACTACTTGATAGCTTGGCAACCTGGAACAAGTTCCTATTCTCTTCATCTGCAGAACAAAAATAAAAATATCTATTTCATAGAGTCACTGTAAGAATAAAATAATGTGTGAAAAGAAGTGTTCAATGTGTATTCTTTCTCACCTCATCATCATATTAATAGTGTAAAGTCAATAGAATTATATAAACTTGTTCTAACAACAACATAAACTTGCGACATATAATTTCAACAAGTCATTTTCAGAGGTGTCATCTCTGGCTGTCATCCTATCTAAAATAAAACACACAAAACACACACACACAATCACAATCAACACACAAAGCACACACAACACGTGTGACACAGAAAATGTACATACCACATACACACAATCGTACTCAACACCCATACAACATGCACATACAACATGCACATATAACACACACAACATACATATATAATAAATAACCTTCTTACATAAACACACATACTTACATAATTTCATATGCCCAAAACATATTTTATTTCCTTTATAGCATTTATTCAGTACCCCAAATTATACAAATTGATTGGCTTACTTATTAAATACCACTGCTCACTAGAATGGAAACATTAATGGAAAGGGAAAGTGATACAGCTAGTTAGTATGTGCTAGAAAAAGGCTAAGTGTGACATGATATGATACAGTTTGGAAGTTTGTCTCCCCAAATCTCATGCTGAAATGTAAACCTCAATATTAGAGGTGGGGCCTGGTGGGAGGTGTTTGGATTGTGGGTGCAGATTCCTCTAAAGTCTGTAGAACTGTCAGCCAAATAAACTTCTTTTCTTTATAAATTATTCACTCTCAGGTATTCTTTTGTAGCAATGCAAAAGCTGACTAACATTGAAAATTTTTACCAAGAAGTGGGGCATTCCTACAAAGATGATAATGTGGAACTGGCTTTAAAGCTGGGTAATAGGCAGAGGTTGGAAGAGTTTTGAGATCTCAGAAGAAGATAGATAGGAAAAGGTTTGGAACTTCTTAGAGATGTGGTAAGTGGTTCTGACCAAATGTTGATAGGAATATAGACAGTGAAGGCCAGGCCGATAAGCTCTCAGATGGAAGTAAGAAATTTATTGGGAACTGGAGTCAAGGTCACCCATGTTATGCCCTAGCAAACAGCTTGGCTACATTGTGTTTATGTCCTAGGAATCTGTGAAAGTGATGACTTAGGTATCTGGTAGAAGCAACTTCTAAGCAACAAATCATTCAATATGTGGCCTAGCTGCTTCTAATAGCCTAAGATCAGATACAGGAGCAAAGAAATGACTTATAGTTAAAACTTAGACAGTACTTAAAAGGGAAGCAGATTGTAAAAGTTTGAAAATTTGTAGCCTGGCCAGAAAAAGGAAAATCATTTTTAGGATTGGAATATAAGTATGTTATAAAGCTATCACTTGCTAAAGAGATTAACATGGCTAAAATGGAGCCAAAGCTAATTGCCAAGATAATGAGGAAAAGGCCTTGAAGCTATTTCAGAGCTCTTAGAGATAACTCTTGCCATCACAGGCCCAGAGACCTGGAAGTAAAGAATGTTTTGGGGGGCCAGGCCCCATTGCCCTGCACAGCCTGAAGACACTACTCCCCATATCCTGTTTGCTCCAGCTCCAGCAGCAGCTCAAAGGGCCCCAGATACAGTTCAAGCCACTGCTCAAGAAGGTGCAAGCTTGTAAAATAGAAAATCCTAATCTTCCTCTACAGAAATGTTATCAGTATCAAATTATGGGTAGAAAGCATGGGAAAACACCTGGAACAGAGACAAGTACTCAATACATATTTATAGAGACTTACTTACATTTAGAATTCTCTAAAACCAGTAGTACCAGATAACCATTATAGTACAAATTTTAGCCACTCAAAGTACTTGCTTTCAATTCAGTAAAACATTTAGAATTAGTTTCATAATTAAATAAAATCTGTATTATTATACTGAAAATCCATTTACAGACATATGTCAAGCTTATTAATGTTCAGTTTTTTAAACTGTCTAATATGCTATAATGGCATACTTTATATACATATACAACATTGAAAATAAAGAAGCTCATCTTTCACTATTTATGTTTAAATATACATTTAAGTTCTGGAATTATATTTAAAAATATATGAAAAGCTATAAATGGCAATATTCCTGCAAGTAGACTAGCATGAGAATTTTTCACTTTTAATTTTAAGCCCCTATGTATTGTTTAATGATTTTATAAATAGCATATATTATTCACATACTCAATCAAAATAGCACAGATTTTTCCAAAAATACAGTCATTATAAAGTGGAATATATCCTTTTTTTCCTGTTGGCGCATTTTTGAATAAGTAGGTATATTTAAAAATTACTATTTTGAAAGGCAAGAGTTGACTTGTTAAGTCATTACCTCATCTTCTGTTTGCAGGCTTTTATTATAGTTATACAAACAAGCTTTATTTTTGAAAACTTTCAGGAACTCACACCTCTCTCATCTGAGGTTAAGACTGTTCCAAAGGTGAATTTTGCAAGCCAATCAATTAGTAGCAAATGCAATGACTTCATATTTTGGGAAAATTGGCATATTTTTTAAAAACATTTTTTTCCATATGCTACACTTGGCACTAACTTCAGAATGCCCCAGATTGTTCTGGATTATTTCATGGCAAAATTCATTTCTGTATTACCTCATTTTCTTCCCCAAAGGATGCCTTTTTTCTGTTCAAGTTAAGCAGACATTAATATCTCAGCAGGGAAAATATGACTCTTTTAATTTGTATAATAGGCTTTTCAGTCCCAAATATTAGAGTGGTATTACAGTTACTGCTCTATAACTACACAAGATTCCTTTAAGTTTAGTTCAGTTCAACAAATATTTATTGATCATCTTATATACCACAAGCTAGGGTCATTTCTAGAGTTACAAAGTTAGCTAAGTGTTTAAATATTCTGCTGTTCAAACAGTCATCGATCAAAAGAAGAAAGAGGTATCTAAAGAGAATTTCAATGTGACCCCTGAGAGTCAAGAATCCACAAAGAGGGGAATCTCTCTGATTTCTGTTTTTCAAAATAAGCATGCATTCTTCCACTCAAATTTATATTTTTGTCTTATAAGTTCCTACTAAGTAAAATCCCTTTGTATCTTTCTTTGTACCAGGCTTTCTATATAGCTGTAAATCATCAGACTCTGAATAATATTCTTTGTGAATAACAATAGTGTCTGGAAAAAAAAGTAGAACAGGGATGTATATTTCGGGTCTCACAGTCATGTGAAACTAAATCCAATATGAGAAACTTAGATCTTAGCACAAACGAATGCAGCTGATAGAAAGAAGAGTGGAGATAAAGAATGAGGAAAAAGAGAGAAAACGAGTCAGTTCTATAATTCTTCTCTCCTATAAGCAAAAACATCTCCAATCCAGGAAATGCCTTTAATCTCCCATGTAACTAAGGTCATCGCTTTGCTTTCACATATCTATTTTCAACTATTTTTTCTAAAACAGCAGGACAATGTGCTGTTGACTGTTGCTGTGAAAACACAAATGAGGAGAACTTAACCCTGAAATTGAGTTCATTTTTGTTGGAAAAAATGTCTTATGGAAGAATAGTAAGCAATCTGCATGAAACTTACTTAAGAAAGCAGCCATAAAAGAAGGTATTGGTTCAAGGGACAGTTATGACTTAGGAAAAATATTTTATGATAAAAATATTATAGTAGGAAAAATTAAATGACACAGTGCATGAGTGATGAGGCATGGAGTAGGGCACAGGTTTTGCTAAATACTGAATTAATTAAATTACTATTTTTTTGCGTATCATTTTCTTTACTAAAAGCAATCTCAAAGGTTAGCTCTCCTTTTTTTTTTTTTTTTTTTTTGGGGGAAATATTCAGATTCCTATAGTTTCTAAACTCTCTGTGGTCCAACTTAACCCTTTTTAAAAAGTTTTGAGATCACTGGTAACAACAAATTAACCATGACCTCAAAATAATTTTAATGACTTTCACTTATTTTATTTAAAGAAATGACTGCTAGAGAACTAATTTCATTGAAAAACTGAAATGCCACATTTAAAGAATGTGTGTTGTATGAATGCATTGTTTAAAAAATTATCAAAGATCTACTTTTTACTCAGTATTAGATAGCGGGCATAAAATGAAAGCACAGGTGGCATCCTCAAAGATTTTCTACAAAGAATATTTTGTGTCATGACTTAAAAGTAAACTCATCTCCATCTAAAATTTTTTTCAACTGAATATACAGTTGCATCTTACTACAACATGTATTCTCTAAATTGAAAGTATGCCTTCAGGTTAAAGGAAATCTGAGCTAAATGCTTCCTTTTTTTTTTTTTCTGTGACGGAGTTTTGCTCTTGTCACCCAGGCCGGAATGCAATGGCACGATCTCAGATCACCGCAACCTTTGCCTCCTGGGTTCAAGCAATTCTCCTGCCTCAGCCTCCCAAGTAGCTGGGACTACAGGTGGACGCCACCATGCCCAGCTAATTTTTGTATTTTTAGTAGAGACGGGGTTTCACCATGTTGACCAGGATGTTCTCGATCTCTTGACCTCGTGATCTACCCACCTTGGCCTCCCAAAGTGCTAGGATTATAGGCGTGAGCCACTGCGCCTGACCTAAAAATGCTTTCTAAGCAAAGAAGAACAAAACATCTTTATCTTCAACAAAGCTAACAGGAAACATGACCACATAGGAGATTTAGCTGTCAAATATCACCTCATAATGTAAATCTGAACAAACTTTTAAACAGAATATTTATATTTTTATTTCTTTTTTTTTTTTTTTTTTTTTTTTTTGAGACAGAGTCTTACTCTGTCACCCAGGCTGGAGCATAGTGGTGCTATCTTGGCTCACTGCAAACTCTGCCTCTCGGGTTCAAGCAACTCGCCTGCCTCAGCCTCCTGAATAGCTGGGATTACAGGTGTGTACCACCACACCCAGCTAATTTTTTTGTATTTTTACTGGAGACGGGGTTTCACCATGTTGGTCAGGCTGGTTTCGAACTCCTGATCTCGTGATCTGCCCACTTCAGCTTCCCAAAGTTCTGGGATTACAGGTGTAAGCCACTGTGCCCAGCCAATATTTTTCTTTCTAAACCAATGTAATTTACCAAATATCATTACTCCATAAATATATTTTGCTAGATAGCTTAGAGATCCTATCTTTGATTTGTTGAATAAGGTACAGATCATAGTTTTCTGATTTTATGATTCTGTTTTCTCATCTTCAAAATGGGGACAATGGCTTCTTTTGTCCGGTAATATGATGTACTGTTTTCTCATAAATTGTACAGTTTCTCAATGTTTAAACTCACAGAGATAATGTTATTTCTCAAGTTTGTCAAATTAGGACAATAGAAGACTTTTCCAAGTACAGTATTATCAATCTTTACAGTACACGTATAGGTCTGGAGGGATCTCATGGTTAATTGACTCAAGATTTTTGCCTCAAGATAGAACCAAAGTTCCTCACAAGAAATACAATTTAATAAAAATAATGATATTTGAAAATAATGACTTAGACATCTGGAATTCAGAAGAAAGTGAGTAAAAAGGGATAAAAATTTGTTTATTATGCATAATCCATTATATTAGCATGTTAACAAAGTTCCAAGATTAGCAGAGGTCAGAACAGTAGAAAGAAATCTCCAACTCTTCCTGGGGAAGCTTCTGACTCAGAGCAAACTTCAACTTGGCTTTCATTCTTCTTGTCCTCCACAGGGAGAATGAGATCTTTTTGCCCTTTTCTGTCTTTCTGCAATCCATGGCTTAGAATGTTAATCTAGCTTTTCCACGATGTGTATAAGCAAATAATGTCTTTGTGGCCTCAGGGAAATATGACACCTTATTTTATTATTTGAATACTTATACATTAAATTTTGTTACTGAATACTTATGCATTAAATTTTAAAAATTATTTTAGAAATACTTAAAATTTTTTGCATACTGCACTTGAACACTTTCTAAGATCTTGCATTTTAAGTTCTGCTTCTCTTTATCTACTTATCCTTTTATTGCCTCACTATCAATAATAAAAAACTGATATATTTATTCCATCACCAAGTATATTATGTCTTTCACAGTTAACTCCAGGCGACTTTAGTTAACTAATTTTCAACCATATTCTTGATATGTTTGAAAAAAAGATTAAAATATACTTGTAGGATAAACAGTAAATCTTGACTTGTCTCCCAAAGTACATAACCAAGATTAGAAAAATATGGCTTCAACTACAATTGCTAATCAATTGTAGCATTCTTTCCTTCTGAACCCAGGTGCAGAATCTTTTCCAAGCACTGCTCGAGGTAACAACTACTGCTCTTCAAATGTCGGTACAGGAATATAAATGTATTTGTATTCCCTAGTATAGAAATGTTTGTACAATTTTGAATTCATATTATCTATGCAGTTGTGAGCATGCTATAGTTAGTAATTCTCAGTTTAAATGGACAAAATATTGGAATAAATATTTTACTTTTCCTTTGGTAAGCTTACACTTATATCCACCTGAATTATTTAGAAGTAATAAGCAGTTTTCCATAAGGCAAGACAAAGGCACTATGTTCCACTTTGCAAATTATGTAAAGTTCCAATCCCAGGAACTAGAGACTAGGCAGGAAAAAAAAATGATGAAACTTACAGGGAAAATGTGGCATATATACACCATGGAATATTATGCAGCCATAAAAAATGATGAGTTTGTGTCCTTTGTAGGGACATGGATGAACCTGGAAACCATCATTCTCAGCAAACTGACAGAAGAGCAGAAGATCAAACACCGCATGTTCTCACTCATAGGTGGGTGTTGAACAATGAGAACACATGGACACAGGGAGGGGAGCACTACACACTGGGGTCAGTTGGGGGGAAATAGGGGAGGGACGGTAGGGGGTGGGGAGTTGGGGAGAGATAGCAAGGGGAGAGATGCCAGATGTAGGTGATGGGGAGGAAGGCAGCAAATCACACTGCCACGTGTGTACCTATGCAACAATCTTGCATGTTCTTCACATGTACCCCAAAACCTAAAATGCAATAAAATAAATGGGAATAAATAAATAAATATTTCCCTAATAAATAAATAAATAAATAGGTAAATAGCAGTTGCTATTATTTTGTTAGAATTATAAAATATATTTAATATATTATTATGAATTATATGCATGAATGATCTGTGACGAAGGCTCATATGACCTTACAGGACAAAGCCCAAATACCTGAAACTAATCAAGGCCCTTTACAATTTGATCCAACTTTTCTGCTTCATCTTTGACTACTTTCTACCTTGCTTCCACCAAAGGGTAAGTTAAATTGTAGCCTGCAGTTCCTGCAGAACTGTACCCAAGTGTGGTATCACTTTTCACGTCCCCAGACATTTGAAAGTCACTCCTCACCCCACTGACTTCAGTGTCCTTCCCTTCTCTGCTTTACAATTCCTACTTATTTGTCAAGATCCAGGTTAAAATCAGCTCTCTGAAGCCTTCTATGAACTTGGGCAAGGTCAATCATTTCATACTTGTATTATTGGAGCACTTGGTACAGACCTACATTATACTGGGTAATCATAATCACTGGCTAATCATATGACTGTTAATCCCCCATAAACTACATACATGGTCCTCAAAGACAGGAATTCATGGTGCTTTCATGTTTGTGTTTCCAGTTTCTTGAATAGTACTTACACAAAGTAGAAGCTCAATAAATACATATTGAATGAATAAATGTTTGAATAAATCATACACTAACCTAAAGTAAATTTGAGTTATAATCAACACCTTTTCCTAAGTCCACGCTAATCAAATTATTAATTTTACTAGTTTTGTAGGTCCACCAAAAATAACAATCTTGCAACTTCTGTATTCACCTATCCCAATCCCTCCACTTTCTCCTCTTTTACCTAGAGGAAATTGCGAATGCAAAACTGAGAGATTTAAGGTAAAAAGAATCATGCATCACTACAGAATAGACACATTACAAGCATGATTATTTGTTTCTCCTTGCAAACCAATTATTGAATGATTTGTATTGAATAAATGAACTAGAGTGTTCTGAGGGACCCAAAGTGCACTTAATGGGTCACAGCCGACCCATTTTTAAGGGTATAAATAGCACCCTATAACTGAGAAAATTCCTTATAAGAGTTGCCTGACTTAAACTTGGAGAGCGATGAGCTGTTGGTAATTTATTATAAAAGAAGTACTCATCTTTTCTTGTGATTCTCTTCCCTGAAGAATGCATATGCTCTAATCACTGTAGTAAGAGAAATATTCCCTTCCTTTACTCCTCCATGGCCAGTTCCAAAAGAGATTTCTTTTTTAATGCACATCTATTGCATCCTAACTGTTTACCTTAAGGATAGGGAGCAGCTTAAACAACAAAAACATATATAATAAAATATAATTAGAAATAGTAAATAGTAAAAGATTCATCTCAAATTATGCTATGCCCTTTGATAAATAGATTTATATGAAAACATATAACTCATAACTCTTGATTTTTTTCACCAAAGGAAGTAGCTGATAATAAAAAATATTCCATTTTTTTATAGTACAAGCTCTATCAATTTGAGCTTGTTGATGCATTTAAGTGTGATGGCATTAATTACACTGGCAAACACTCCAAAAGTGCACTTTCTTTTATAGCAAAATGCCTTTTAAATAAAATGTTTTCAAACCTGGTTAAGAAAGTCTGGAAGGGAGATAAGCCTCATTATTACTTATGATTATTATAAATATTAAACCCTTCTAGGGTGGGGAGGATGATAAGGGGGTTTGGGTTGAAAAACTAAGGTACTATACTCACTCCCCGGGTGATGGGATCATTCGTACACCAAACCTCAGTGACATGTAATTTATCCATGTAATAAACCTGCACATGAAACCCCTAAACCTAAAAGTCAGAAACAAACCAACAAACAAACACATTTCAACTTGAATAAAAGATTTTAAAATTGGGTTAAAAATATATATATATTAAACCCTTTTATGTCATAAATTGTAGATCCTTAAAAATAAATTATTAGCTTCAAGCTAAATACTAAAATAATTTTATTTCATAGCAATATATCTCAAAGCAATGTGTGCATAATTATAACTTCTGGTATGTTATTAGAGCTAAATTTTGATATGAGAAATTTTTAACACTTTATATTTTAAGACAGATTAAGATTTTTCTAATTTTTAAAAAAAATTACGTATTTGATCAAAGTGGTTCTGATTTAAGATGTAAAAATTCCCCATTTGGTAAACAAAGTCTTGTCAAAGGATGAGTAGAAAACCTGCCATAAAGTTATGAAAAGGGTAACTCATATATTAGGAAATGTTTTACTGCAAAAGATTAAAATAAGCTTAAAATGTTTATACCATCCCACTTTTGACTGGACCAATTGTATAACAAGGTAGGTAAATTGAGACTTTAACCTGCTTTCAAAAATAGCAGAAAAACAGTTCATAAGAATTATGTTGAGTGAGAATTTGAGATTGGAAATTATCTGCAAGGATACATATCTTCCTTCTCCTGACACCATCAAAAGTGTTTCCCTCCTTTATTCCCCAAATTGGCTGAGGAATTACCATACACTCAAGCTACCTCTGTGGAGGTAAGGTTTTCATGTCAGTTCTGGAATCAGATAAACTGGGGTTTTCTTGGAGCTTCGGTATCTGAAAGCAACAAGTGCCAGGGCAAACTACTTAAACTCTTTTAGATTCAGGATCTTCTCTCTTGTTTCAGGGGTGAACATCCAATTTTCCATAATATGATTCTTATGTATTGCATGTCTGTAACAAAATATCTCATATACCTCATAAATATATATACCTACTATGTACCCACAAAAAGTAAGAATTAAAGCATTTTAAAAATGAGGATAATGATACCTACTTCTGAAAGTTGTTATAAGTATTAAGTAATAATCCTTAAGTAGGTAATATTTATTTGAACTCCTGCCTCCCCATCGTCTCTAATATCCAAACAACAAAGTAATCACATAAATTCTAACTTTAAAAAATGCTTCTCATAACTGAGACCTTTTCTTACCAACTGTCTCTCATTGTCTTCCATCTCCTCCTCATTCTATTTATCTTCTGCAACATTGTTAGTGTTCCCTTTCCCAAAATCCATCTAGTCATATCATGTTTCACCATTTGCAATGACTTACTGTTAATTCCTTTTTGTTTATATTCTAAAAGTCAACAACTTGGCATGCCATTCAGAACTGGCTCAGTCTGGATTCATCTCGCATCTTATGTTTTGGGGTTTACTGTAACCACATTGCAGTTAGTGTTCAACAAACACGCATACATCTATGACTTTGTCTACACTAATTCCTCTACCTAAAATATTATTCGTCAGTGTCTCATTTTCATATCCCATGTCAATGTCATCTCTGTGAAACCTTCCTCATTAGTGTTTCTATAGTACTCAGTTCTAGTATAAACTTGATTATGATATATTGTGAATTTATATGGCATTTACACAGAATTGAGAGCAGATAGTTATCCTGTAAATAGAAAATATTAGCATATAGTCATTTTTGATTAAATAAAAATATCTGTGGATAAACTTAATAAAAGCAAAAGAAATCTTAAAAAAAATAATTGTGAAATTAGATACAGTAAATACATAATTTGTAAGAGCAACTTATATGCCATCATTTAGTTTAAATTCTGATTTTAAGTTGCCTGAAAAACAAAGTAAAAATGAAGAATAAATTGAGTAATCTAATTCTCATTGTTTAAAAGGAGAAAAGCTGGCATTGTAGATACTAAGAGAAGCTAAGATTTTTCTGGCTCCAGATTTTAAAAGAAAATTCTCAATGAAACTTTATATATGAAATATGAGATGCTAAGTAATTAGTAAATTTTACCCTCAACAATTATGTTTATTTCCAGTATTTGCTGGAAAAACTCTATGACTATTTTTTATTTTATTACATGATACAGGTGTACTATTAAGATTCAATGAAGGTAATTATATATCAGATCAAATTATTATGGTGTTATTGGTCTAATTTCTTCCAAAGACCACTGTTAGAGTAGCTGGGAAAGTGGTTCTAAATTCTATTTGAGCTGTGAACCCTTTTAAGAATCTTTCGAATACTACAGACCTCTCAGCACAAAAATGCACCAGCATACTGGCTTTGTATACAATTTCTGGAAGTTCATTGATCCCTTTAATTCCGTCCATAGGTCCTAAGGACCAGAGTATAGATGGATTACACAGTCTTTAAATAATTTCTCATACTTATCAATTTTCAGGCTTAATACTTTTGATTTAAAAAAAATGAGGGGTAAATGATTCAAGGCTGCAGCTTTACTGTAATTCCTAAAATATTTCATCTGAATGACTCTGCAAAACCACAAGGCAAAATTTCTTTTCTCAAGCTAACAGTACACTTAACTGCTTAGACCATATCACTTTTGCTTTCCGCAGGCATTTTTTATGGCTGGATGAAAGGGTATCCAACCTGTCAGTTGCTAAACTGACAGGTCATAAAACTGACATGTCATTATCAAAGGCCACAGAGAAGCAGAATACAGAGGTAGCTAAGGCAAAACAGAATTTTCTTCAAAGAGATACTTGAGATTCACTCAGCTCAAGACATGTTAGTTAATGGATGCTGTTTTCTAAGTCCTTTATACTTTGCATACATTATTTCATTTACGATAAATTAGTCATTATTGCATTATAAATATGAGGCAACGAAGGCTCAGAGACATTAAATAATTCGCTCAACTTTTCAAAGTTAGTAACGAAGCTAAATTTCAATCTGAGATATATAACTCCAAGTTCGTGGTCTTTCTCGCACACATTTTGATAATCCTTCTTCCTCCTTCCTTTGCTTACTCATACTGAAAAAAGTTAGGAAACTCTACATTCTAAGAGACTCCTTTCATAACTCTGCTCAGAAAGAAGGTAAATAAGATCAAAGTTTTTTGTTAAGATCAAAACACTGGCAAGAAGGGAAGAAGATGGCCAAATAGGAACAGCTCTGGAGTGCAGGGAGTGCAGTTCCCAGCAAGAAGAATGGCAGAGGGTGAGTGATTACCGCATTTCCAAAAGAGTTTTTACTGCCAGTGGACCAGGAGATTTCCGGGCTGAAAAGTGCCACGAGTTTCCAGCACAGCTGTTTCAGCTGGTGCTGCGGGTCTCCGCACAAAATCTAGAACAAATCCGGGCAGCCATTTCAACAGGCGCCTGGAATGCCTGGGATACAGAGCCACCCATTCGACTGAAGAAAAAAGGGGGCTGAAACAGGGAGCCAGGTGATCTGGCTGAGCAGGTCCCAGCCCCCACAAAGACCAGCAATCTGAAATGCTCTGGGCTGAGAGTTTCACAGCATACAGAGCTGGACCCAGGACAGTCCAGCTTGGTGAGGGGAAGAGCATCAGCCATTACTGAGTCAGTCCGCTACTACCGAGGCAGTCCACCATTACTGAGGCAGTCTGCCATTACCAAGGCAGTCCCAAACCAATGAGAATGAATAAAGCATTGAAGAATTAATGCATTTAATACCAGAATATCTGGGACACATTTAAAGCAGTGTCTAGAGGAAAATTTACAGCAATAAATGCCCACATGAGAAGTAAGGAAAGATCTACAATCGACATCCTAGCATCAAAATTGAAAGAGTTAGAGGAACAAGATCAAAAAAACTCAAAAGCTAGCAGAAAACAAGAAATAACTAAGATCAGAGAAGAACTAAAGGAAATAGAGATACAAAAAAACCTTCAAAAAAATCAATAAATCCAGGAGTTGGTTTTTTGAAAAGATCAACAACATAGACAGGCCACTAGCCAGATTAATGAAAAAGAAAAGAAAGAAGAATCAAATAGATGCAATAAAAAATGATAAAGGAGATATCGCCACCAATTCCACAGAAATACAAACTACCATCAGAGATTACTACAAACAACTCTATGCACATAAACCAGTAAACCTGGAAGAAGTGGGTAAACTCCTGGACACTTGCATCCTCTCAAGCCTAAACCAGGAAGAAATTGAAACCCTGAATAGGCCAATAACAAGGGCTGAAGATGAGGCAGAAATTAATAGCCTACCAACTAAAAAAAGCCCAGGTCCAGATGAGTTCACAGCCGAATTCTACCAGACATACAAAGAAGAGCTGGTACTATTCCTTCTGAAACTATTCCAAATAATCCAAAAAGAGGGAATCCTTCCCAAATCATTTTATGAGGCCAACGTCATCCTGATACCAAAACCTAGTAGAGACTCAACAAAAAAAGAAAACTTCAGGCCAATATCCATGATGAACATAGATGTGAAAATCTTGAATAAAATACTGCCAAATTGATTGCAACAGCACATCAAAAAGCTTATCCATCACCATCAAGTAAGCTTCATCCCAAGGAAGCAAGGCTGGTTCAACATACACAAGTCTATAAGTGTAATCTACCACATAAACAGAATCAAAGACAAAAGCCACATAATCATCTCAATAGATGCAGAGATGGCCTTCAACAAAATTCAACAGCCCTTTATGCTAAAAACTCATAATAAACTAGGTACAGATGGAATGTATCTCAACATGATAAAAGCTATTTACAACAAACCCATAGCCAATATCATACTGAATGGGCAAAAACTGGAAGTATTCCCTTTGAAATCTGGCACAAGACAAGGATGCCCTCTCTGACCACTCCTATTCAATATAGTATTGGAAGTTCTAGCCAGAGCAATCAGACAAAAAGAAGAAATAAAGGGTATTCAATTAGGAAAGGAGGAAATCAAACTGTCTCTATTTGTAGATGACAACATTGTATATTTAGAACCCCATCGCCTCAGCCCAAAATCTCCTTAAAATGATAAGCAACCTCAGCAAAGTGTCAGGATACAAAATCAATGTGCAGAAATCACAAGCATTCCTACACACCAATAACAGACTAAAAGAGAACCAAATCAAGAGCGAACTGCCATTCACAATTCCTACAAAGAGAGTAAAATACCTAGGAATACAACTGACAAAGGATGTAAAGGACCTCTTCAAGGAGAACTATGAACCACTGCTCAGGGAAATAAGAGAAGACACAAACAGATGGAAAAACATTACATGCTCATGGTTAGGAAGAATCAATATCGTGAAAATGGCCATACTGCACAAAGTAATTTATAGATTCAATGCTATTCCCACCAAGCTACCTATGACCCTCTTCACAGAACTGGAAAAAAAAACAACTTAAACTTCATATGCAACCAAAAGAGAGCCCACAGAGCCAAGACAATCCTAAGCAAAAAGAACAAAGCTAGAAGCATCAAGCTACCTGACTTCAAACTATACTACAAGGCTACAGTAATCAAAACAGCTTGGTACTGGTACCAAAATAGAGATACAGGCCAATGGAACAGAACAGAGGCCTCAGAAGCAACGCTACACATCTACAACCATCCGATCTTTGACAAACCTAACAAAAACAAGAAATGGGGAAAGGATTCCCTGTTTAATAAATGGTGTTGGGATAACTGGCTAGCCATGTGCAGAAAACAGAAACTGGACCCCTTCCTGACACCTTACACTAAAATTAACTCCAGATGGATTAAAGACTAATTAAACATAAGACCTAACACCATAAAAATCCTAAAAGAAAACCTAAGTAAAGCCATTCAGGACATAGGCATAGGCAAGGACTTAATGACTAAAATACAAAAAGCATTGGCAACAAAAGCGAAAATAGACAAATGGGATCTATGTAAACTCCAGAGCTTCTGTAGAGCAAAAGAAACATCACTACAGTGAACTGGCAATCAACAGAATGGGAAAAAAATTTTTGCAATCTACCCATCTGTCAAAGGGCTAATATCCAGAATCTAGAAAGAACTAAAACAGATTTACAAGAAAAAAACAAACAAGCCCATTCAAAAGTGAGCAAAGGACATGAACAGCCAGTTTTCAAAAGAAGACATATATGAGGCCAACAAACATATGAAAAAATGCTCATCATCACTGGTCATTAGAGAAATGCAAATCAAAACCACATTGAGATACCATCTCATGCCAGTTAGAATGGTGGTCATTAAAAAATCTGGAGACAGGTAATAATCACAAGAGTTGGGAGGATCCAAGATGGCCATTTAGGAACAGCTCAGGATTGCAGCTCCCAGTGAAAGCGCAGAGGGTGAGTGGACGCCGCATTTTTATTGCCCACAGACTAGGAAATTCCCAGGCGGAGGAGCTCCACAGGTCACCAGCGCGGCTGTTTCGGCCAGCGTGGCTGTGCCAGCCAGCGCCGCTGCTTTGCCCCGCGTGGCTGCTTTGTTGGCGCCCTGGAGCAGCGGTTCTCTGTACAAAATACACCGGTCCGGGTGCCCTTTTGGCTGGCGATTGGAGCCACGGGAAGTCGCCCATTCGTCTGTTTAAAAAGGGGATTGAGCAGAGAACCAGGACAGTAGATTCCAGGGCAAAAAAAAAAAAAAAAAGCGCCACAAACCTCAGTGCTGCTGTTTAAGCCAGCGCAGTGAGTGGCCGCAGGGGAAAACAAACAGACCCCGGCACCTCTTCAACAGGCGACTGGAACACCAACTTAAAAAAGGCTCTGAGGCAGGGAGCCAGGCGATCAGGCTCGGCTGGTCCCACCCCCACAAAAGAACAGCAACCAGAAACTCTGGATTGAGAGTTTCACAGCAAGCGCAGCTGAACCCGGGACGGTCCAGCTCTGAGGGGGAGGGGCGTCCGCCATTACCGAGGCAGCCCGCCACTACGGAGGCAGTCAGCCAATGCTGAGGCAGCCCGCTGTTGCCAAGGCAACCCGCCACTGCAGGGAGACGCCACCTCAACAGAGGCGGGCCACCATTGCCAAAGCAGTTCTAACTACACCCATATCAACAGGACTGCAGAGAAGTTCACTCGGCAGCTGGGCTGAGCCCACAGCAGCTCAGCAAAGCCTCTACAGGCAGACAGTGACTAGGCTGCCTCCTTGCTGGGCAGGGCAGCTCTGAAGAAAAAAAAAAAAAAAAAAAAAAGAGAAGGCAGCAGCATAACCGAAACTCATAAAGCCCTAAATCCCTGGGACAGAGCACCTGGGAACAAAAAGCAGTTTATGAGTTCTGCTGCAGCAGACCTAAACGTACCTGCCCAGCAGCTTTGAATGAACAACAGAGCTCATAGCTCACCATTTGAGCTCCTATAAAGAAGAGACTGTCTCCTCAAGCAGCTCCCTGACCCCTATATATCCAAAGAGCCACCTCATAAAGGAGAGATCAGATTGACACTAGGCAGGTATCCTTCTGGGACAAAGATAGCAGAAGAAGAAAACTGGTAACAACCCTTACTGTTCAGCAGCTGCTGCAGATGAACCCCAGGCAAGCAGGGCCTGGAGTGAACCTCAGCAGACCTACAGCAGAGGGGCCAGACTGTCAAAAGGAAAACCAAGAAACACAAATAACCTCATCATCAACAAACAGAACGTCAATCTGAAAGATTTGAGACCCAATCTGAAAGCCAGCAACTACAAAGTCGACAGGTGGATAAATCCTTAAAGATGGGAAGAAACCAGCGCAAAAAGGATGAAAACACCCGAAACCAGAACACCTCTCCTCCTACAAGGTATCACAACTACTCACCAGCAAGGGAACAAGGTTGGAGGGAGAACGAGTGTAATGAAATGACAGAATCAGACTTCAGAAGGTGGGTAGTAAGAAACTTCTGTGAACTTAAAGAACATATTCTAACCAAATGCAAAGAAACTAAGAACCTTGAAAAAAGATTTGACGAAATGCTAACGAGAATGGACAAAATAGAAAGGAATATAAGTGAATTGATGGAGCTGAAAAACGCAACACGAGAACTTCGCGAAGCATGCACAAGTATCAACAGCCGAATTGACCAAGCAGAAGAAAGGATATCAGAGGTCGAAGATCAACTCAATGAAATAAAACAGGAAGGCAAGACTGGAGAAAAAAGGTTAAAAAGGAATGAACAAAATCTCCAAGAAATGTGGGACTATGTGAAAAGACCTAATCTACGTTTGATAGGCGTACCTGAATGCGACAAAGAGAATGAATCCAAGCTGGAAAATACTCTTCAGGATATTATCCAGGAAAACTTCCCCAACCTAGCAAGGCAGGCAAACATTCAAGTCCAGAAAATACAGAGAACACCACAAAGATAGTCGTCAAGAAGAGCAACCCCAAGGCACATAATCGTCAGATTCACCAGGGTTGAAATGAAGGAGAAAATACTAAGGGCAGCCAGAGAGAAAGGTCGGGTTACCCACAAAGGGAAGCCCATCAGACTCACAGCAGATCTCTCAGCAGAAACCCTACAAGCCAGAAGAGAGTGGGGGCCAATATTCAACATCCTTAAAGAAAAGAACTTTCAACCCAGAATCTCCTATCCAGCCAAACTAAGCTTCATAAGTGAAGGAAAAATAAAAGCCTTTGGGAACATGCAAGTACTCAGAGATTTCATCACCACCAGGCCAGCTCTACAAGAGCTCCTGAAAGAGGCTCTACACATATAAAGGAACAACAAGTACCAGCTCAACTAAAGGGCAAAACACCCAGCTAGCAAGAAAATGGCAGTATCAAATTCGCACATAACAATATTAACCCTAAGTGTAAATGGACTAAATGCCCCAATCAAAAGACACAGGCTGGCAAATTGGATAAAAAGCCAAAACCCATCGGTGTGCTGTATCCAGGAAACTCATCTCACATGCAAGGATACACAAAGGCTCAAAATAAAGGGATGGAGGAAGATTTACCAAGCAAATGGAGAGCAAAAAAAAGCAGGAGTTGCAAGTCTCATCTCTGATAAATTAGACTTTAAAGCAACAAAGATCATAAGAGACAAAGAAGGACATTACACAATGGTAAAAAGATCAATGCAACAAGAAGAGCTAACGATCCTAAATATATACGCACCCAATACAGGAGCACCCAGATATGTAAGGCAAGTTCTTAATGACTTACAAAGAGACTTAGACTCCCACACAATAATAGTGGGAGACTTTAACACCCCATTGTCAATATTAGACAGATCAACCAGACAGAAAATTAACAAGGATATGCAGGACTTGAACTCAGACCTGGACCAAGCAAACCTAACAGACATTCACAGAACTCTCCACCGCAATTGCACAGAATATACATTCCTCTCAGCACCACATCACACCTACTCTAAAATTGACCACATAATTGGGAGTAAATCAGTCCTCAGCAAATGCAAAAGAACGGAAATCGTAACAAACGGTCTCTCAGACCACAGTGCAATCAAGTTAGAACTCAGAATTCAAAAACTAACCCAGAACCACACAGCTTCATGGAAACTGAACAACTTGCTTTTGAATGTTGACTGGATAAACAACGAAACTAAGACAGAAATAAAGATGTTCTTCGAAACCAACGAGAATGAAGACACAACAT
Source organism: Sapajus apella (assembly GCF_009761245.1). Lineage (NCBI taxonomy): Eukaryota > Metazoa > Chordata > Mammalia > Primates > Cebidae > Sapajus > Sapajus apella. Next base: position 6,022,715 of record NW_022436968.1, on the reverse strand, counting down.
ACCAGAATTTCTGGGACACATTTAAAGAAGTCTCTAGAGGAAAATATATAGCAATAAGTGCCCACATGAGAAGCAAGGAGAGATCAAAAATTGACACTCTATCGTCAAAACTGAAAGAGCTAGAGGAGCAAGATCAAAAAACCTCAAAGTCTAGCAGAAGACAAGAAATAGCTAAGATCAGAGCAGAACTGAAGGAGATAGAGACACAAAAAACCCTTCAAAAAATCAATAAATCCAGGAGCTGGTTTTTTGAAAATATCAACAAAATAGACAGACCACTAGCCAGATTAATAAAAAAGAAAAGAGAGAATAACCAAATTGATGCAATAAAAAACAATAAAGGGGATATCACCACAGATTCCACAGAAATTCAAACCATCATCACAGATTATTACAAACAACTCTATGCACATAAACTAATAAACCTGGAAGAAATGGATAAATTCCTGGACACTTGCCTCCTCCCAAGCCTAAACCAGGAAGAAGCTGAAACCCTGAACAGACCCATAACAAGGTCTGAAGTTGAGGCAGCAATTAAGAGCTTACTACCCAAAAAAAGCCCAGGTCCAGACGGGTTCACAGCCGAATTCTACCAGACATACAAAGAGGAGCTGGTACCATTCCTTCTGAAACTATTCCAAACAATTCAAAAAGAGTGAATTCCTCCCAAATCATTTTATGAGACCAACATCATCCTGAGTCCAAAACCCGGCAGAGACTTGACAAGAAAAGAAAACTTCAGGCCAATATCCATGATGAACATAGATGCAAAAATCTTCAATAAAATACTGACAAGCCGATTGCAACAGCACATCAAAAAGCTTATCCACCATGATCAAGTAGGCTTCATCCCGGGGATGCAAGGCTGGTTCAACATACACAAGTCTATAAACGTAATTCACCACATAAACAGAACCAAAGTCAAAAACCACATGATTATCTCAATTTATGCAGAGAAGGCCTTTGACAAAATTCAACAGCCCTTTATGCTAAAAACCCTCAATAAGCTAGGTATTGACGGAACGTATCTCAAAATAATAAAAGCTATTTATGACAAACCAACAGCCAATATCATACTGAATGGGAAAAAACTGGAAGCATTCCCCTTGAAATGTGGCACTAGACAAGGTGCCCTCTCTCACCACTGCTATTCAATATAGTATTAGAAGTTCTAGCCAGAGCAATCAGGCAAGAAAAAGAAATAAAGGGCATTCAAATAGGAAAGGAGGAAGTCAAATTGTCTCTATTTGCAGATGACATGATTGTATATCTAGAAGACCCCCATCGTCTCAGCCCCAAATCTCCTGAAACTGATAAGCAAGTTCAGCAAAGTCTCAGGATACAAAATCAGTGTGCAAAAATCACATGCATTCCTATATACCAATAACAGACTTAAAGAGAGCCAAATCAAGAAGAAACTTCCATTCACAATTGCCACAAAGAGAATAAAATACCTAAGAATACAACTAACAAGGAACGTAAAGGACCTCTTCAAAGAGAACTACAAGCCACTGCTCAACGAAATAAGAGAGGACACAAACAGATGGAGAAACATTCCATGTTCATGGTTAGGAAGAATCAATATCATGAAAATGGCCATACTGCCCAAAGTAATTTACAGATTCAATGCTATCCCAATCAAGCTACCAATGACCTTCTTCACAGAACTGGAAAAAATCACCTTAAACTTCATATGGAACCAAAAGAGAGCCCGCATAGCCAAGTCAATTCTAAGCAAAAAGAAGAAAGTGGGAGGCATCACACTACCGGACTTCAAACTATACTACAAGGCTACAGTAATCAAAACAGCATGGTACTGGTACCAAAACAGAGATATAGGCCAATGGAACAGAACAGAGGTCTCGGAGGCAATGCAACGTATCTACAACCATCTGATCTTTGACAAATCAGACAAAAACAAGCAATGGGGAAAGGATTCCCTGTTCGATAAATGGTGTTGGGAAAGCTGGCTAGCCATGTGAAGAAAGCAGAAACTGGACCCCTTCCTGACACCTTACACTAAAATTAACTCCAGATGGATTAAAGACTTAAACATAAGACCTAACACCATAAAAACCCTAGAAGAAAATCTAGGCAAAACCATTCAGGACGTAGGTGTAGGCAAGGACTTCATGACTAAAACACCAAAAGCATTGACAACAAAAGCCAAAATAGACAAATGGGACCTAATCAAACTCCACAGCTTCTGCACAGCAAAAGAAGCAGTCATTAGAGTGAATCGGCAACCAACAGAATGGGAAAAAATTTTTGCAGTTTACCCATCTGACAAAGGGCTGATATCCAGAATTTACAAAGAACTAAAACAGATTTACAAGAAAAAAACTAACAAGCCCATTCAAAAGTGGGCAAAGGATATGAACAGATACTTTACAATAGAAGACATACATGAGGCCAACAAACATGAAAAAATGCTCATCATCACTGGTCATCAGAGAAATGCAAATCAAAACAACATTGAGGTACCATCTCACGCCAGTTAGAATGGCGATCATTAAAAAATCTGGAGACAACAGATGCTGGAGAGGATGTGGAGAAATAGGAACACTTTTGCACTGTTGGTGGGAGTGTAAATTAGTTCAACCATTGTGGAAGACAGTGTGGCGATTCCTCAAGGACCTAGAAATAGAAATTCCATTTGACCCAGCAATCCCATTACTGGGTATATATCCAAAGGATTACAAATCGTTCTACTATAAGGACACGTGCACACGAATGTTCATTGCAGCACTGTTTACAATAGCAAAGACCTGGAACCAACCCAAATGCCCATTGACGATAGACTGGATAGGGAAAATGTGGCATATATACACCATGGAATATTATGCAGCCATCAAAAACGATGAGTTTGGGTCCTTTGTAGGGACATGGATGAACCTGGAAACCATCATTCTCAGCAAACTGACAGAAGAGCAGAAGATCAAACACCGCATGTTCTCACTCATAGGTGGGTGTTGAACAATGAGAACACATGGACACAGGGAGGGGAGCACTGCACACTGGGGTCAGTTGGGGGGAAATAGGGGAGGGACGGTGGGCGGTGGGGAGCTGGGGAGAGATAGCAAGGGGAGAAATGCCAGATGTAGGTGATGGGGAGGAAGGCAGCAAATCACACTGCCACATGTGTACCTATGCAACAATTTTGCATGTTCTTCACATGTACCCCAAAACCTAAAATGCAATAAAATAAATAAATGGGGGAAAAAAATAAAAAATAAAAATAAAAATAAATAATCACAAGGGTCTTATAAAGTAAAAGCCGTGGAGGCGTAAGAGGAAGAACCAGAGAGATGGCAGTATGAGAAAGGCTTGGTCCAATATTGTTGGCTTTGAAGACGGAAGAAGAGGCCACAAGCCAAGGGAGGTGGGCTGTCCCTAGAAGATGGAAAAGGCAAGGAAACGGATTTTCTCTAGAGCCTCCAGAAAGAATGCAGCTCAGCGGACACCTTGATTTTAGTCCATTGAGACCCATTTAGGACTTCTGACTTTTTGTATTACAATATCAATAAATTTGTGTTGATTTAAAAAAAAAAATCTGGAGACAACAGATGCTAGAGAGGATGTGGAGAAACAGGAACACTTTAACACTGTTGGTGTGAGCATAAATTACTTGAACCACTGTGGAAGACAGTGTGGCGATTCCTCAAGGACCTAGAAATTGAAATTCCATTTGACCCAGCAATCCCATTATTCGGTATATATTCAAAGCATTCTATTATAAAGACACAGGCACACATATGTTCACTGCGGCACTGTTTACAATAGCAAAGACTTGGAACCAACCCAAATGCCCATTGATGATAGACTGGACAAGGAAAATGTGGCACATATACACCATGGAATACTATGCAGCCATAAAAAATGATGAATTTGTGTCCTTTGTAGGGACCTAAATGAATCTGAAAACCATTATTCTCAGCAAACTAACACAAGAACAGAAAATCAAACACTGCATGTTCTCACTCATAGGCTGGTGTTAAACAATGAGAACATGGACACAGGGAGGGGAGCATCACAAACTGGGGTCTGTTGAGGGGGGACGAGGGGAAGGGCAGTGGGGGGTCGGAAGGTTGGGGAGGGATAACATGGGGAGAAATGCCTAAAATAGGTGACAGGGGGATGGGGGCAGCAAACCACATTGCCATGTATGTACCTGTGCAACAATTCTGCATGATATGCACATGTACCCCAGAATCTAAAGTACAATAAAAAATATATATATTAAAAAAAAAAAAAAGATTAAAACACTGGCATTACTTTAAGGGTCTTTCCTGAATGGACTCTCCCATCTACTACCCTAGTAGTTATGCAGCCATTTATTTAACCACACTTGTCCAATATACATTGGTTGGTTGTGGGTTTTAAAATATATAACTTCTCTTAAAGTGAGTGAAATAGTTAAGAAAAAAAGAAAAGAAATAAAGAAAGAAAAGGAAAGAAAAAAAATCTCACCATTTAAAAATGCTGTTTGTATAAGTAATTATTGTAGAGAATTTTGCCTGTGGGCAAATATTTCAGAAACATACACATAAAATATTTTAGGAATGTCAAAGATGAATGGAATGGGGTGAGAGGATCTATCTAGGGAAGGTAGATGAGATATTCCAGAATCCACTAGGATGAAATAAAGTATTTAATCTCCCTTATTTGGGATGTAGGCTGTACTTAAGTTCAAAATTGTCACACATAAATTTTTCCTCTTTACCTTTAAAATACCTAAAAGAATAACAACAGTAAACTGTTTTAAGCTAAAATATTTTAAGCTAAGAGTAAAGATAACAAAAAAGTTACAAAAATTTAAAGCTAAAATCAAAATTAAAATATAACTGTAAAATGATAAAAAACATGAGAAAAATAAATATAATAAAAACAGATTTGCCTATTGGTTCCTAATTTTTTTAATGAAAGGCAATGATATATTCCATCTTAAAACACAGAGTTATTTTTTTTAAAAAAACTCTGGTACAAGTAATTAATATAGATCTAGTTATAATTGGTTCATGTATTTATGCTATCCAATTATTTTTCTGTAAAAAATATAGAAATTTTTTAAAGAGAATGATAGACCAAAGAATCCACCCATTCATGGAGAAAATAAAATAAGTCATTTACAGGGGAAAGAAATTAAACTAGCTCAGACATTGCACCAACAATCTTTAATACCAGAAAATAGTAGAACAGTAGCTGCAAAATACTTCTTGGAATAAAACCCAAGTATTTTACAACATTTTATAATTTGCAATTTGTAGAAATTTTGAATTTGTAGAAATTCAAAAACTCAGAGAATATAGTATCTGTGAGTACTTACTGACAATGAAATTCAGCCATCAAATGTGTGAATGAAAACAAAGAACTGAGGAATGAAGAAGCTGTGATAAAAAGACTGGCAGAGAAAATGAAATTCATTTAAATGAAAGCCAAAACTAAACTGTGAGAATTACAGCTATAGAACTAAATGACAATCTTACAAAAGCTGAAAAGTAAACATTATATTACATTGAGTAAAAAATGGAAACAAAGAAATGGATGGATGAAGGAAGAATACTCATTTTCTCACCTTTTACAGCAGAAATCAGTCAATAAGGTATAAAATTGAAACATAAACTTTAAAAAAAACTTTTTAACATTTCTCATCTTTTTTAAATACAGAAGGCTCTTTTAGGAATACTATGTCTGATGAAGAAACATCTACTAGAAGCTTAAAAAATCTTTCATTTTCCTTTTGTTAAATTCCAGTAAATTTAAACTTATTTCTTTTAAAGTAAATTATTATATATATTTAGATTCCAATTTTTATGTACTGTTTCTAATCATCCATAGCTGTTTTCCTATCTTTATAGATGCATTAAGCAATAGCTGGAAAGATGTTCTAATTATTAATTTTTTTCTGGGTGATTGGGCATGGAAGGAAGGTATTTTATTGTCTTGTACATTTCTTGATTGTTTAAATGTCCACAAAGAGGGTTATTATTTCTATGAAAAATAATAATTCTACATTCTACTTAAAATCATGGAAGTATCACAAAAGAGGGTAGTAGGTAGATAATCTTGAAAATAATAAACACTTGAGGTATGTTATGCATTCTTCTTTATATGGAAAGATTGTGCAGTAATTTCAGAAGAAAAGATTAAATAAGAAAACTTGAAATAAAATTGTATTTCTTCTATCACTTAAAGCTGTAAGCTGACATCTCAAGTTAACTTTCCTAAATCAAACCTTCTTTAAATGGAATTCAAAAATCAGATTATAGATTTAAAAAGTATTATAAACTTTATTTTTAGTAAAATTTATTTGAAAAATAGCTCTTTATTATTGTGTCATTAGATAATTAAGTTAGACCATAATACAAATTATTTATTTTCAGACTGTTTCTTAGAAAGTATGTTTGTTGAAATTTAATAAAGAAGGGATCATGTAATAATTTCCTGCTGTTAATGCATTTTTTTCACATCCATTAAACTTATAACTTTAATAAATGACTACTTAACAATTAATATTTCTAGTAATTTAAACTGTTCATTTTAATAAGCTAAATAACTTACATGCTAACTTTTGTCAGGGCAGCAATAAGTAAAAGGTGATATACAGCTTAGTGTTTCTTTGTTGAAGCTAAAGAATTCCTCTTTTGTTTTTAACCTTTTTTTTTTTTTTTTTTTTTTTTTTCACAGAAAATGATTCGTTTCCAATGCAAGGAATTCCTCTTCCAAGACAAGTAAAAATACTGAGATGGAAGGATCACCTGAGCCCAGGGAGGTCAAGGCTGCAATGAGCCATGCTCATGCCACTGCACTCCAACCTGGGTGACAGAATAAGACCCTGTCTCAAAAAATAAAATAAAAAAGTAATTTTTAAAATAAATTTTCTAATAAAGACAATTAAACTAAATAAAATTATAGCAAGTGTTTACTCAAGTAGTTAAATATCATACAGTTAATTCTATTTATGGAAGTTTTTCTAATTTCTATGTATAGGTTATTATAAGTCATACAGAAAAAAATTTCTGGTTCTTATATAAGTATCTTCTAGTCATCCATTTAACCAAATTCTCTTACTATAAACAATTTGTACATTTTTACTAACATGAGTGTGTTACAGGTATTACAGTAGTTTTTGCTAAGGCTGCCATACCAAAATACCATAGAATGGGTGGCTTAAAGAACAGAAATTTTCTTCTTCATAGTTCTAAAGGCTGTAAGTCCAAGATGAAGGTGCCAGATGGATTGGCTTCTCCTGAGGCCTATCTCTTGGCTTACAGGACAGTCACCTTCTCACTGTGTTTTCACAAGGTCTTTCCTTCGTGTGCACTCTTTACTGGTGTTTCTTCCTCATTTTATAAGGGCACCAGTCATACTGGATTAGGATTTCACCTTTATTGTCCCTATATATTTTTAATTAACAGTTTCATGTCCCCATCTCTAAATACAGTTTGCCTTGGGTGTCAAGGCTTCAACATATGAATTAGAGAGGACATAATTCAGTCCAAAATAGGTTCTAAAAATACTAAGATAATATAGTCAAGAAAAGAAAGAGAAATCATTTTATATTTCCTTTTCCATTATTTCAGGTATTATTTCATTTGTATTCATGTTTTCTATTTTTATTTTTATGGAAATACAATAGTTGCACAGTATTTACGGGGTACATGTTAACTTTTGGTAAACATACAATGTGTAATGATCAAATCAAGATAATAATGATATCTATCACCTCAATCATTTAATATTTTTTTGTTAGGAACATTTCAATTCCACTCCTCTAGTTATTTTGAAACATACAATAAACTATTGGCAACTTTAGTTGCTCTATTGCACTACCAAACACTAGATCCTATTCCTTCTAACTATATTTTTGTACTCATTAACTAACCACTCTTTATCCAACCCTCCCACCATTCACCTTTCCCATCCTCTGGTAACCATCATTCTACTCTTTATTTCCATAAGATCATTTTTTTTTTTTAGCTCCTACACATGAGTGAGAACATGCAATATTTTCTGGCTTATTTCACTTATAATGCTCTCTATTTCCATTCATGTTGTTGCAAATGACTGAATTTCATTATTTACATGGCTGAATAATATTCCATTGTGTAAATATACCATATTTTCTTTATTCATCCATTGATAGACACAGGTTAATTGCATATCTCTATTATAGTGAATAGTGCTATAATAAACATGGAAGTTCCAATATCTCTTTGATATACCTATTTCCTTTATTTTGGATGTATGCTCACCAGTAGGATTGCTGGATCACAGGGTAGGTAGTTCTATTTTTAATTTTCTGAGAAACCTCCATAATATTTTCCATAATGGCTGTACTAATTTACATTCTCATCAATAATGTACAAAGATTCACATTTCTCCACATCCTCACCAGCATCTGTCATCACCTGTCTTTTTGATAAAAGCCATGTTAACTAAGATGAGATGATATCTGAATGTAGTTTTGATTTGTATTTCTCTGATGATTAGCGATGGTGAGCATTTTTTAATATACCTTTTGGCCATATGTATGTCTTCTTTTGAGAAATGCCTATGTAGATCTTTTCCTCACTTTATAATCAGATTTTATTTTTTGCTATTTAATTATTTGAGCTTCTTACATATTCTGGTTATTAATCTCTTTTCAGAGGGATACTTTACAAGTATTTTATCCCATTCTGAGAGTTGCCTCTTCACTATGTTGATTGTTTCCTTTGCTGTGAAGTATCCTTGTAGCTTGATGTGATCCCATTTGCCCATTTTTGCTTTTGTTGCCTGTGCTTTTAGGTCTTACTCATGAAATCTTTGCACAAACCAATGTTCTGTATTTTAAGGGACTTTCAAAACAATGTTGAATAATATTGACTACTAATCATTTCCCTGTTCTTTATCATTATAATGGAAATGTCTACATTTATATTAAACATTGGTCATTTAGAATAATATTTGCTATAATTTCTGATTATCTTTATTTAAGCAACATTCTGCTATTCTTATTTTCTTTAGGCTTTTTATTAATAACATATTTTACTCAAGGCTTTTCAGTGTCCATATATTTATATTGTTTTCCCCTTTAACTGATAAATATAATGAACTAAGTTCATAGATTTCTAATACTGAAATAACCTCACCAATCGGGCAAGAGAAAGAAATAAAAGGCATCCCAGTAAGAAAAGAAGAAGTTAGACTGATGATATGATTCTAAACTTAGAAAATCCTAGAGACTCTGCCATAAGGCTCCTAGAACTAATAAATGACTTCGGCAAAGTTTTAGGATGCCAAATCAATGTACAGAACTCAATATTATTTTTATATACCAGTAACATTCTATCTGAGAGCCAAATCAAGAATACAATCCCATTTACAAAAGACACACAGACAAAAAAAAAACTCGGAACACATCTAACAAATGAGGTGAAAGATCTCTACAAAGAGAACTACAAAACACTGCTGAAAGAAATCAGAGGCAGCACAAATAAATGGGAAAATATTCCATGCTCATTGATTAAGAAGAATCAGTATCATTAAAATTGTCATACTATACAAAACAATGTACAGATTCAATGATATTCCTATCAAATTACCAATGCCATTTTTCACAGAATTAGAAAAAAAAATCAAAAATTAGTAAGAACCAAAAAAAAAAAAAAATCAGCCTAAATAGCCAAATCTATCATAAGCAAAAAGAACAAAGCCAGAGGCATCACATTACCCAACTTCAAACTAACCAAAGGCTGTGGTAACCAAACAGCACGGTACAGGTACAATACCAGACACATAGACCAACGGAACAGAATAGAGAACCCAGAAATAAAGCTGCACACTGAGTACCACTTGATTTTTGACAAACATAACAAAAATAAGTGTATTAGTCTGTTCTCATGCTGCTAATAAAGACATACCTGAAACTGGGTGATTTGTAGAGGAAGAGATTTAATTGACTCACAGTTCCACATGGCTGGGGAGGCCTCAAAATCAAGGCATCAGGCAAATGAGGGGCAAAATCATCTTTTACATAGTGGCAGGCAAGAGAGCTTGTGCAGGAGAACTCCTATTTATAAAATCATCAGATCTCATAAGATTTATTCACTACCATGAGAACAGCATAGGGGAAACCATCCCCATGATTCAATTATCTCCACCTGGCCCTGCCCTTGACATGTGGGGATTATTATAATTCAAGGCGAGATTTGGGTGGGGACACAGCCAACTATATCAATAAGCAATGGGGAAAATACCTGTATTCAATAAATGGTGCAGGAATAACTGGCTAGCCATATGCGGAAGAGTAAAACTGGACCTCTAGTTAATATACAAATTTAACTCAAGATGGATGAAACACTTAAATGTAAGATCTCAAACTATAAAAATCCTAGGGAAAAAAACCTAAGAAATACCCTTCTTGATATTGGCATTGGCAAAAAAATTATGACTAAATCCCCAAAAGCAATTGCAACAAAAACAAAAATTCGTAAGTAGGACCTAATTAAACTAAAGTGCTTCTGTACAGTAAAAGAAATTACCAATGAATTAGACAGCTTACAGAATGGGAGAAAATATCTGCAAACTATAAGTCTGACAAAGGTCTAATAGTCCAGAATCTGTAAGGAACTTAAACAAATCAACAAGCAAAAAACAAATAACCCTATTAAAAAGTAGGCAACGGATATGAACAGATACTTCTCAAAAGAAGACATCCAAGTGGCCAAATAAGCATATGAAATAATGCTTATCATCACGAATTATAAAGAAAAGCAAATCAAAATCACAATGAAATACCATTTCACACCAGTCAGAATGGCTTTTGTTAAAAAGTGAAAAAGATAACAAATGTTGGTGAGGCTGTGGAGAAAAGATGATACTAACACACTTTTGGTGAGAATGTAAATTAGTTCAGCTACTGTGGGGAGGAGTTTGGAGATTTCTCAGCAGAACAACCGTTTGACTTAGCAATCCCATTACTGAGTATATACCCAAAGGAATACAAAGTATTCCACCAAAAGGATACATGCACCCATATGTTTATGGTAGCACTGCTCACAATAGCAAAAACATGGAATCAATCTAGGTGCCCATCAGTAGTGGATTGGATCAAGAAAATGTGGTACATATACATCATGGAATATTATACAGTCATAAAAAAGAATGAAATCATGTCCTCTGCAACAACATGGATGCAGCTACAGGCCACTATCCTAAATAAACTAATGTAGAAATAGAAAACTAAATGCCACAGGTTCTCATTTACAAGTGGAAGGTAAATATTGGATACACATGGACAAAAAGATGGGAACAAAAGACACTGGAGCCCACCAGTGATAGAGAGAGAGATGGGAGCAAGGGCTGAAAAATTACCTACTGGGCACTATGCTCAATACCAGGATGACAAATTCAGTTATGCCCTAAACCTCAGCATTATACAAGGTTTAATTTTATTCAAAAATAAAATTTGAAAAAGGGGAAAAAAAAGAAATCACCATGCATTCCTGGAAGAAGTTCTACTTATTCATGATGTATTATTGTTTGGAAGCATTATTGTATTCTGTTCGCTAATATTTTACTTAGAATTTTTGCATCTAAGAAGATTAAAATTTTATATAAACTATGACTCAACAACTCCACTTCTGGGACACTAGCCTTTAAACAGAGTTGCAACAGGTTAATATGTTTATGTTCAAAGATGTTAATACAGTGCAGTTTACAGTGGCAAAAAAAAAAAAAAAAAGTTGTTATTCTGTAAAGAAGTCAATTTTTAAATTGCAGCTACTACCTAGAGGGTCAGTACTCTCAGAGTTTTATATACTAGTAATCTTATAGAAAGATGGGGTTGTAACCGTTGCAGAGAATAGGGAAGAAAGAGGGGAAAAAGTTTTTAAAAGGCTTAGGCACTAAGCATTGAGAAAAACTAAAAATTTAGCAATAAGGACTTGAAGCATTCAAGTTCAAACTAAGTGAAACAAGTCCATTGTGGTGCACACTGAACACAATCTAGGACTAAGTTTTCCAAGAAAATTTTCTGTGATGATGTAAATGTTTCTGTATCTGTACCGCCCAATACAATAGCCAATAGAATTGACGATTAAGCACTTGAATTGTCACTAATACACCTGAGAACCTTATTTTTTTTTACTTTAATTTTACTTAATTCTAGTTAACTTCAATATCAATAGCCGCCATGTGGCTGATGGATATGATTGATATTGGATATCACAGATCAAAGAAGATAGACCCTCATAAACAGTGATTAAAGCTTATTATCAGTTCCTTTAGGAAGATAAATTGGTCACAAACAGTAAAACCCACTATGTATATGATTTATATTTACTTGTAGATAAAAATACAGCATATGCTAGAAAGCCCTCACTTTTTAAAATATTTAAATTATTTCAGAATTATTTTATTACAACTGGTAAATCCGCTGGGCTCATAAAGTGAAAGAGTGTAATATGGTAATTACACGTATGCATAGAGCACTGAAAGACCTCAGACAAGGAGGGCAAGCTTCAAAGTTCTTCATTTACTCTTCCTGTCAGAGCATTTATTTTATTATGTTTTATTTATTTATTTATCTATTTATTTATTTTTGGAGCGCGTGTCTGGCTGTTGCCCAGGCTTGAGTGCAGTGATGTGATCTTGGCCCACTGCAACCTCTGCCTCCCAGGCTCAAGCCAGCCTCCCAACTCAGTCTCCCAAGTGGTTGGGACTACAGGCACATATCACCACACTTAATTGTTGTAATTTTTGTAGAGACAGGGTATCACTATGTTGCCCAGTCTAGTCTCAAACTTCTGAGCTCAAGCAATCTGCCTACCTTGGCATCCCGAAGTGCTAGGATTATAGGCATGAGCCATTAAGCCCAGTTTGTTAGAATATCTAAATGTGTAACCACAAATTCCATATGTACACATTCAACCTGTGCCAACTTCTATTCTAGGCATGAGAAAACAGCAAAAAAAATAACTCTCCTGGAGGATGATAGGATAAAGTAATTACTGCTATGTAAAAATAAAGAGTGACCAGGCAGGGAGTGCTGGAGGGAGCATTGTGAACTAGGATGGGTGATCAAGAAAGCCTTCTTTAAGGAGGTGAACTTTAGATGGAAAACTAAATGATGAAAAGGAGTCAGGAAGGTAAAGATCCACCTTCCAGGCAGAGGGAACAGACACTACAATAGTCCTGGGGTGGAAATGAGCTAGAAGCAGAGAGAGGCCTGTGTGACTGGCATGCAGTATGAAAGGCAAAGAGCCTTGAGGGATGAGGTTGTATAAGTGGGCAAGGACTGAGCTAAGAATGTACTTGTAGGCCAAGATAAATGGCTGTATTTTCACTAACTACAGTGAACAGGCATTGCAGGATTTCAAAGCAGAAATGTGACATTAGGTGATTTGTTTTTAAAAAGTCATCATGGTATAAAAAATAGATTGCAGTCATGTAGGGTTTAAGTGGGAGCAAAATAAAATCAAGAATTAGGAGCCTAATGTATTCACAAACTAAAAAGGAATTATGCTCCCTTTGTTTTTCTAACATTAAATAATAGTAATGCTGATCAGAGAGTGATTCAGTCCTCTGCTTGGCATTTCCTCTTTTCCATTCATTCCCTCTCATTTATTAACTCTGCAAAGATTTTCTAAGCACATTTTATGTTCTAGGCACTGATACTAATCAAGAGAACAAGATTATCCTTAGTGGTTTAGGCAGTTCTCCTGATCTCAGAAAATGCTAAGATTCCCAACATTCTATTGCAAGCAAGCTATATTAAATAGTTATAATCAAATATTGTAAATCAGATATCATCTGATTCTAATGTTCTATTAGTCTATTAGTTCTATGCAAACTTTTAGGGGCTTTATTCAACAGCCAATTTCATTTTTGGAAGAAAAATTATCAACAAGTCATCTATCAAGGGAAGATACAAGAAGTCATGTCTAACACTATATAAAGTAAACCCTTCACCGTAGCTAATATTACACTTCCTTAAAGAAAATTTTATGTTGTATGACAGTAGGTAATAAGTCTCTTATCAGTCAGCACTTCAGCAATATCCAGCATATGATTGATGGCCATAATTCTATAAATTCCTACTACCTTTGCAGCAGCAAATCTTAAGTTACATTATTACCTTTGGGAAGTAATGTTCAGACAGAAATATAGAGACACAAATATGAGATACATTTTATTCATCCTACTAAAAATATCTTTTAATGAAATCGCCGTGAACAAATGGCAAAAATTGTATTAGTTTTTTCATAAGATCTTTTTTACCTTCTTCCTCAGATAATTTATCTGCTCCAGCGGCTTTAGAATGCCTGAATCCATGCTGTCAGTACAATATTTAGTATAGAATCACTCTATAAATTTTATATTGGAATAAGACAATTTGGTCTTTCAACCGTATGTATAATCTGCTTGAAATCTGTGAAGGAGCTGTGACATTATTGTTTATTCCTGTTGTATTCACAAGAGGAAAAAAATACGATTAGTTATTGCTCTTTATCCCCACATCTCATCCCACAACATGTTCCCATCACTAATTGGATTAATTTTTCCATCATTAATGGAAGCAAATCCTATTCCAATATAAACTGAAGATCACTGCAATGGAAAATGTTAACTTCTTTTGACCTGCCAGCATTAAGAAGTCTATAGCAAATATAAACATATCCAAAAACTGGACAGAAGATATTACTGCATCTAGAAGCTACATTCTACCAGCATATTTTGTCTTCTGCTAAATTTCATGAAACCTAGAAACATTGTGAAGCATTTTGTGAAACATATTGGTCAATGGTGGCATTGGTCTATCATTCAAATGAACAAGATGACTGAGCCCTAAAACAGATTCAAGTTCTTTTGGGCCTCCTAGATCTCTGGGAGCTGCCCAAAACATAGCAAGCTCAACCTAAAATATAACCAAAATAGAACAGAAGTAGGTCCCTTGAGGCTGCCTATGTGTTGAAATGTAGACTCACCGTCTTAGCAACCCCAATCCCCTGGAGCCCACCTGCACAAATTACAACAGCATATACCTAGATGGTTTGGTCCTTCAGCGAAGATCTACAGAGTCACAGCAGAACATACCTATAGGGTCAGTCTAACTTGAAAGTCACCAGCAATGTTTGTAAATATAAAAAGAGGTCTAATAAATCTGTCAAGATGATTGAGACTACCAATCTTTACCAAAATGTCTCCAGTACCAAGAGTAAAGATAAACTTGACCAGGCATACTCTTTTAGAGAGAAAGTCCCCAAAAGAATGGCACAGAAGACAAATGAGTATCAGTGTGAATCACATGAAATATGGTTGCTGCTGCCTAACATGCCTGGTTATTAGGATTAAGATGGAGGAAGAAATTAAATGAAGTTATGAGATAAAGGCAACAGATAGAGGAAATCCAGACATAAAAATTTGGATTAAGATGATATGCAATATAATGGCTGCTGTCAAAGGCCATAGGAACATGTGGTATGGACCATGCTCACCTGTGCTCCAAAGTTGTTTAAAGATATTAGTAATCAGTTTCCAACTGCAATCTTCATTTTATAGTCTCACTAAACACAAGAAAATAAAAGATCAAAGGTAAGCATAGGTGGCAAGTACTTAAAAGCCATTTCCCCAATTTATACAGCAAATTGAGCAATTTATAACAATAAGGCATCCATCATTTATTTTTGGAATTCACTAAACTTGAACTATTTTCATGTTCTGAGATTGTCACTTTGGAGTGAGATCCTAAACATACTAATAGAAGCTAATTTCTTAAAATACATACTAATAGAAGCTAATTTCTTAAAATAACATAGTTTTCCTTTTGGTCATCAGGTTTGTTTAGTTCGAATGTGAGTTTATTAAAGTTGGCTTAAAAGGTAAGTCATTAGTCAGGGAAACTTGTAATTTGTAATTTTCAAAGTTTTTTTTTAAACTACTTACTTTTGAAATGTATCCAAAGCAATAAGACTACTATGAAAGTAACAAATTCTCTGAGACCCCAAATTTGGCTAGATCTTGTAAGATGGAATTTGAGGTTTAGATCTGAAATGTAAGTAGGATGGCAAGATGCATCCTACTCCTGTATCCACACACAATATCTGACAGATATGTTATATAAGGAATTCAGTTTAATGTTTGAGCTGCACATGCTCTTAGGCTACACAGTAGTAGGGTTTACACAGAACATCTCTGACTTGTGGCTGTTTCCCCTGATGATGACAAAATTAAAATAAAAACCTGTTCTCATTAAATAAAAGATTGATTGCTTTGGGTCACAAAAAAGAAGAACTAAACAAAGTAATATTTGAACAAAATAGCAATCTAGTTTATTAGCAAAGATTATGTAAAAGGTGTAATTACTCTAGATTGTCTATACCAAACTAATAAAAGTGCTTCCTTCCATCTTATCTAATGTATTCAACATACTGATCTCAGAGGGCATCCACCGGATTTCTCCTTCTATTAGAAGGAAAAGTCATTCATTCTAAAAGGATGGATTTATAAAGCCCTTTTAGGTATACTTATATACTGTCTTCTTATTTCTGAAATATAAAAAGGTTAGAGCTTTCTTCACAACAGATTTACATCACATTTCACTCGCTCTACATGCTAAAATTATTTGATTTTTTTTGTGGTTGATGTGATTACTTATTGGCCACTAGTTCTTTCCACTGAAATTGATGTGTATTCCTTACACCAACTGTGCATCTCAATATTATTAAGTTTGACATCATATTGAAATGGTGTTTCTATTAAGGAACTAGTCTATATAAGTTATTAATGTTTAGTTGAGATATTAGTTTGTCCTTCATTAAAACATTTTTGTCATGGTAATACATTATAATATTCCTTTATTCTAGTTTTAAAAATAAAACAATTTGAACAATGTTAATATTGGCATATATATAAGCATTTTTACATTTATGTATCAAGTTATATGACATCTGAGAAGTTTAGACACTGGGCTTAACTCAGCTGCTCAAAGTTCCACATAAACCTGGGAAGTAAAATTTGGGGATGTGAAAAACTGCCAATGCAATCACCAGAATGAGTGCCTTTACAATTTTGTTAATAGATTTTTGGACTGAACCAGAACTGGAAATATGTACAATACTCAGGAACTACTTCCTAAAAGATATCATACTGATTTTGACCTTACCCTGTATGGAAATAGTTATGTTCTCCTCTACTCCCAATTATCCCAGTCTTTCACAATCATATCAAATGATTATCTGTCCCTTTTCTTTAACTCATAAAACAAAATCAGAGTTTACATGTCCTTACCTCCAGGAGTAAAGAATATCCCTTTCTTCTTCCTCTAACTTTATAGGACAAATGTACTTCCATATGCCCCCAATGTAAAGAAGCATATCATATTACTTTATCACCAAGAGAAATGCTTTCCTTCGTCCCATTACTCCCAGGCAGTAAACTGCCTGGGCCCAGCTTTGTAGCAGGGAGGAGGTAAGAAATATGGGGAAAAAATAGAGGCAGGGCAAGACTTCTTTGCAGTGGTAATAGATGTGATAGGCACAGTAAATCACACTCATCACGTGGCCCATGATGCAGGTAACCATTTGAAGGACGATCTATTTTGTAACCCTGCCCAGAAGCCTTGTTAAGGATTTAGTCTAGTGATGAATTATCCAATCACCTGGGCAGATTAAGTATCTACCCTGAGGCTACTGACAGTAGGTAAGAGGAATTAATTTTTGGAAATACCACATTTATCTGTAAGAGAAAAAGCCTGTAATATCAGTTACATCTAGGTTCCCCATATAGTCTTATCTTATTGTTACTGTTTACGGAATAGAACTCTGCCCACAAATAAAAGAAAAAAAACCGTATTGTAGAAACATGTAGATGAAAATACTTTATTTGCCAATTTGTACTTAATTAACAGTGTCATTTTAGTATCATATGTGTGCCCCTGCAACTCACAACTTCTCACTTTTTCAATGTATTTTTTTTCTGAAATCTCCAAATCCTCTTTACAGAAAAACACAAAAAGAAATTGCTTTCAACTGTGGCTTCATTCCATATATCTAAATGTACTATGATTTTCCAGTTTTGGGTCTGGGAATATCCATGTTTATTCTTTTTAAAAATTAAGTAAAAATGAAAGAAAATTAATAACTAAATTGAATTACACTATGTCCCATTTTGTGGCTGCTGGAAAACTTCATATACAAATAGATTTTACACAATCTCATTAATTCTTTTTCAATATGTTTTTCAGCTTAAATATGGACTAGTACTACAGAGACCCATCTTTCTATAGTTTAATTACTATCTCTACTTAAATTGTATGAAACTTTCATTTCTACCCAGAGAGAGAATGTGAGTAATTGTCAAAGTAATATCTGTATAATGTCTGATGCTTAATGAGATGGGTTTGTGGTTTGAGGAATGCTGTTTATAACAGGGAGATTTAAATTTGAGTTCTCCTGGACAACAGTGACTCAAATGATTTCCCAATTTACACGGAAGCATTAGTCATAAAGTGATAACTGGATCTTTCAATAACTAGGTCTTATCCCTTCCTTCTTATAGCTTCTATTAGGTCTGTTATTTCTTAATTGCCAGAAGAAATAAACTTGGAAATGCCTTTACTTTGTGCCAAATTTCCCTCAATATTTCCTAGTTAAAGTAGCAAAACAGAGTAATGTCTGGCTTTTCACAGCATGCAAGACCTTTGCCATAACACTAGTTTCCAGCTGCCTACCTGCCTACACAGCCTCAAAAGATATTCTGTCCACTTGATTTTCATTTCTTCTCAGCCAAATTTTTTATGCTTGCCATCTATTATAGGCCATTTTCCTCCATTCAACTTTATTAATCAGAAGCTAAATGAGGCCTCACCTTGAGCATACCTCCTAATCACATGTTGCTATGGCAGCCAATCTTGTACAAATGCTTCAGTCCTTAAGGGTCATTATTGTGAATTCTTTCCAAGGGCCTACCCCTCTAGCAAAAAAGGTAAGTTGTTCTTGGATAATGCTGATTTTAATCTAGTTAGAGTAGGTAACACAGCAGGAGAAATAACCACATAATATGAATTGAGGAATATAAGAAAGATTTTGGGAAAAAAAAAACCATAACTTTAGGTTCTTCATACAAAGGTGTTTTTTGTTTTTTGTTTTTTTGTAATTTAAATATGCATAGTCTTGGGAGAGCCTGCTATAGACTGAATGTTTCTGCCCCCCAGAAATTTATAGGTTGAAAACACTAATACCCAGTGCGATGGTATTTGGATATGGGGAATCTTTGGAAGGACTTAGGTCATGAGAGTGATCTTATGAAAGGATGAATGCCCATCTAAGAGGAGACACAAGTGAGCCCACTTCCTCTCTCTGCTCTGTCATATGTTCTCTGTTTGCAAACCAACAATAGTGCCTTCAGTCAACACGAACCTGTCCATGCTAGCACCCTGATCTCAGACTTCCATCTTCCAGAACCATGAGAAATAAATGTTTCTTGTTTAGCTATCCAGTTTGTTATAGTAGTGTGAAGTGACTAAGGCAGCTTAATTCCGCAAAGTAATCACATAATAAAGAAAGAGACATAAAACCTCTGTCTCCTTGACAGGCTCATAAAGACACAAAGTATGAAAGGCACAATTAAATAGAAAAAAGGTATACAATAAAATAAGGTAAAGCTCATTGAAAGCTAATTCTATCTAACTGAAACTTGGTCCTTTCCCAGAGAGTTGCTTCTTGTTCACAGACGATAAATAATGTAAATTAGATTGAACAATAACTAGTTTTGAATTACCCTCTTTATTTTAATCATTCATTTTAGGTTTGTCTTTTCATGAGATGGTTTACAGCAGCTCCAGAATTTGTGTTATTTCCTTAGAGTCCAATGTTCATTATTCAAACGTCCACAAACCTCTTGGATAAAAAGATATCAGAGAAAAATATCTCAGTATAAGCATAATCACCTTAAAAAATTTCAGTCAATAAAATTACTTCCAGATGATGCTATTAGAATAATTTATTTTAAATAAAGAATGAAAGACTGGCAAATGTACCTAAGATTTTCACAAATTCTGTATCATACTTTATTTTACCCTTTTTAACATGGTTTAAGATTTTTTTCACAGCTTCCATGATCTTTTGGACAAAGATAATATTTACATTATGAATCAGAATAAAATAGATTTATAAAGAAACGCATAGTGTGGATAGAAACTGGAAAAAAAAATCATCAATTAGTAGTTTGCCAAAGCATATCACAATTTGTAGGCCAAATTTTAGTATCTCATTTTAGCATATACTTGAAATCTGTAACCAAAAATAGAAGCTTCAATAAGTTCCATAAGCCTTCCTTTTGGTTTTTATCTTAAGGATACCAGATGAAATTTTATTTTTTTATAACAACTAAATTCATATTAGTAGTCTTGGGAAAATATAGCTCATCATTCACATGTCTAAATAAAATTTAGAGCAAATATTATAAAAGCCATTCTTCAGAAGCTATTGGTAGCTGGGCACAGTGGCTCACACCTGTAATCCTGCCATTTTGGGAGGCCAAAGGAGGCCAATCACTTGAGGTCAGAAGTTCGAAACCATTCTGGCCAATCTGGTGAAACTCTGTCTCTACTAAAAATACAAAAAAAAATTAGCCAGGTGTGGTGGTGGGTGCCTGTAATCCCAGTCATCTGGGAGGCTGAGGCAGGAGAATCACTTGAGCCCGGGAGGCGGAGGTTGCAGTGAGCTGAGATCGTACCACTGCACTCCAGCCTAGGCAATATCTAAAAAAAAAAGCTATTGGCTAATTTTGCAATTTTACAAGAAAAATGTAGTGACATTTTGTCAATACTATTTACAAAGAATATACACATAGCATCTACAGGATGCAAATCAGGATATTTGAGTAAGAGTAGAAACCAAGACCCTTGTTCAGAATACAGGGAATTGTATTAGCATTTAGTCCCAATTTCTCACTAGTGTTAGCTTTTTTAAACTTTATAAAGTTTAAGAAATTTACTATATTTTTCTCCATGACAAATATGAGCTGAAAAAGCTCAAATGTATGATCTCAGACAAATTACTTAACCTCTCTCATTCACAGCGTGCTTCTAAAATTTTCTTTTCTCAATTCTGTACCCCAGAGGGTATATGCAGTCAATTTTGGAAATCACTGGTATAGTCAAAAGAAATAGGCTTTCAAATGTAGTGCCTTCATGAGACTAAAAATACTACTCTCACAGAAGCATAGTTAAGAATCAATGAGATAATTACATAAATGTTTCTAACATAGAGCCTGATGTGTGCCTTAGAATTTCATAGGTTAAAAACCCTAATCCCCAGTGTGATGATATTTGGGTACAGGGCACTTTGGAAGGAATTTGGTAATGAAAGTGGAGACCTTATGAAGGGATTAGTGCCCTTCCAAGAGGAGACACTTAGGCCTGATGAAGACACTCAGTAAACGGTAACCATTCTCTTCTTTTTTAATTCAGTTATTCAACCAACCTTTATTGACTAGTTGTAATAACTGGGTGCTGGATGCTGGGAATACAAAGGTACCATGATACATTAAAGGAGCTTGTGGTTTAATGAGGAGATACATATATAAACATAATCAAGATAGTAAGAATATTATTCCTTCAACTAGTATTATCTGAGCACTGCTGTGAATCAGACATTGTCAACTTTTGAAGGTAAGACTTAATCCTAGTAGGAAAGGTTTCCAGTTATTGATTCTTTAATGAATCTAAGAGGATTAATGTTTTTTCTTTTATTCATGCCAATTTTGTTGAGATTTAAGAAAAATTTTTATCTGTATTTTCGAATTTATTAGTAATAATTTACATATTTCTTTTCTGTTTTCAATTTGCTTGGTAAATTTTCCTCTATCCTTTTAATTTTGAGCCTATGTGTGTCCTTGCATATGAGATAGGTATCTTGAAGACAGCATACCAATAGGTCTTGGCTCTTTAACCAATTTGCCATTCTGTCTGTTTTAATTGGGGCATTTAGACCATTTATATTTAAGGTTAATATTGTTATGTGTGGATTTGATCCTGTTGTCATGATGCTAGCTGGTTATTTTGCAGACTTGTTTAAGTGGTTGCTTCATAGTGTCACTGGTCTTTGTACTCCAGTGTGTTTTTGTAGTGGCTGGTAATGTTTTATCCTTTCCATATTTGGTGCTCCTTCAGGAGCTCTTGCAAAGCAGGTCTGATGGTAATGAATTCCCTTAGCATTTGCTTGTCTGAAAAAGATCTTATTTCTTCTTCATGTATGAAGCTTAGTTTAGCCAGATACGAAATTCTGGGTTAGAAATTGTTTTCTTTAAGAATGCTGAATACTGGTCTTCTGTCTCTTCTGTCTTGTAGGGTTTTCACTGACAGGTCCACTGTTAATCTGATGTGCCTCTTTTTGTTGGTGACCTAGCCTTTCTCTCTCACTGCCCTTAACATTTTTTCTTTCATTTTGACCTTCAAGAATCAAATGATTATGTGTCTTAGGGATGATCTTCTAGTGGCATATCTTACTGGAGTTCTCAGCACTTCCTGAATTTGAATGTTGGCCTGTCCAGCTAGGCAAGGAAATTCTCCTGGTCAATATCCTGAAGTATGTTTTCCAACTTGGTTCCATCCTCCCTGTATCTTTCAAGTATCTCAGTTAGTTATAGACTCAGTCTTTTTATATAATCCCATATTACTGAAAGGTTTTGCTCATTCTTTTTTATTCTTTTTTCTCTATTCTTGTCTACATGTCTTATTTCAGGAAGATAATCTTCAAGCTCAGAGGTTATTTCCTTTGCTTGGTCTATTCTGCTATTAATACTTGCGACTGCATTGTAAAGTTTTTTTAGTGTACTTTTTATCTCTAGCAGGTCAGTTATTTTCCTCTCTAAGCTGGATATTTTGGCTGTTGGCTCCCATATTGTTTTACCATTCTTAGCTTCTTCACAATGGATTACAATATGCACCTGTAGTTCAGTAAAGTTCATTATTGCTGACCTTCTGAAGCCTACTTCTGTTATTTCAGCCATCTCAGCCTCAGCCTGGTTCTTAGCCCTTGCTGGAGAGATGTTGCAGTCAGTACTGCATTGAGTTTGCACCATTTTTGCACTGACTTTTTTCTTATCTTTGTGGACTTATCTACCATCAATCTTTGAGGTTGCTGACCTTTGGATAGATTATTTGTGGGTTTGTTGTTGTTGTTCTTTTCTGTTTGTTTTTCTTTTAACAGTCTGGCCACTCTTCTATAGGGCTGCTGCCATTTTCTGAGAGTCTACTCCAGACCCTAGTGGCCTTGACTTTTTCCTATACCTGGAGGTATCACCAGTGAAGTCTAAGAAACAACAAAAATGGCAGCCTGCCCCTTCCTCTTAAATCTCCATCCCAGGGGGTACTGACCTATTTCTGGCCCAAACGTGCCTATAGGAGGTAGCTGGAGACCCTGGCTGGAAGTCTCACCCAGTCAGGAGGAATGGAATCAGGGACCCACTTAAAGAAGCAGTCTGGCTGCTTCTTGGTAGAGCAGTTGTGCTGTGTTGGGGATCCTCTCAGCCCCCAATCAATTAGCGTTCTCCAAGGCCCACAGGCTGGACTAGCTGAGAAGCCTGAACAGCCAAAGTGGCAGCCTGCCTTGCCTCTCATACACCACATCCCAGGGAGAAATTAGAACTCTGTAAATCCCACAGAATACAGAAGGGGGTGGCCGGAGGACCTGGCTGGAAGGACCTGCCCCAGAGGTGGAGTGAATCAGGGTCCCACTTAGAGAAGCAGTCTGGCCATGCCTTGACAAAACAGCTGTGTCATGGTGGGGAACGACCTCTGCCCTGTTGGTGGCTTGGACTCTCCAATGCCTGCAAGCTGGAATGGCTGAGTCATCCAACAAACCCAGATGGTGACCCTCTCCCCCACCAGGAAAAGATCAGAGCTCTGTCCCTAATATGTGCTGGCCAGTGTGGCTGAAGGGCCTGGGTCAGAGGTCCCGCCCAGCCAGGAGGAATGGATTGGGGCCCTGCTTAAAGAAGCAGTCCTGCCACAATCTGACAAAGCCGCTGTGCTGCTGGGGAGACCTTTCCTCCTCTGGACCATTTGGACCCTCCAAAGCCTGGGTGCTGGAATGCGTGAGTTGACCAATTCACAACAGAGATGGTGCCTGCCCCTCCCACTGGGGACTCCAATTGGTCCCAGGCAGGCTACACCCTGTTGCCAGTGGCTGGCTGGAATTCTAAGCCTATGGGTCTTGTGAGATGCCATGAAAGTGAGGCATGCAGAATGAAACCGCTCAGCTCCCTGGCTCCCTGGATTCTGCCCCCTTCTTAGGGGTATGTGTGGACCTCCCACCTTGCCTGAGTTGCAGACACATTTGTGGGGATCCTGAAGCCACAGTATATATAAAGCTCCTGGGTCTTTGTGCATGTCTGAACAGCTGCTCTGCCAAGACTCTACACAGCTCTGTATGTTGGACCCAAGGTTCTGGTGGTGTGGGCTCACAAGGGATCTCCTGATCCATAGGTTGCAAAAATCCACGGGAGAAGTGTGGTTTCCCATGGTCACACAATCAATCACTGCTTCCCTTGGCTGGGGTGGGGGTTTCCTTGATTCTGTGTTGCTCCCAGTTGGGCTGTTGCACCACCCTGTTTTTCCTCATTCTCTGTGGTTGGAGTTGTTTCCCTAATCAGTCCCAATGTCAGAACCTGGTTATTTCCATTGAAAGTGCTATATTCACTCATCCCTTTCATTCCTCTATGTGAGTGCCAGAGACTGCAACTGCTTCTAATCGGCCGTCTTGGCCCTCTGTCCCCATCTTTCATAGATGCTACCATCATGTAGAATCATCCAGCCTGGGCCCTCTTCTGATTTTACTTCAGTCTGTTTGGCTTTTGGTTTCTTCCCAGTTGAACTTGTCTCATTTGTACTTCCATTCATTCCTCACAAAACACTGATGAAGTCTTTCTTGGAAATAGTTGATATCAACTTAACATACTTTCTAATAGAGCTTCCAGCTTCTTTAACCTTTTCGTCAATGTTCTTTTGATGCTTCTGAACAGCATTAAATAATGCACCACACCCCTCATTGCAATTCTCTGAAAATTTCTCTCCATTTTTTTGTCTTGGACAACATCTGGATTTACTCTGCACATCATATCCCAGTCTAGCCTCTTATCACACTATTTTATTTTCTTTAGTCTTTCTTGCTTTAACTTTTCTTTTTCTTTGTCCAGCTCCTTCTTTTTACCTAGAATAGTAGGTTTACTTTCAGGAGCTTTCTGTCAAGGATTTTAGCCATGGCATCTGCTCAGTCTGTATTAGTCTTAACACTTGATTGTGAATCATTTACATTTTCTTTGTCACAAGACTCAACAACATCCTCACTGTCAGCTTCTATTGCTTCATCATCAGAATAAAAGTGTTCCTTTTTGGCCAGGCGCGATGGCTTACACCTGTAATCCCAGCACTTTGGGAGGCTGAGGTGGGTGGATCACCTGAAGTTGGAAGTTCAAGACCACCCTAACCAACATGGAGAAACCCCATCTCTACTAAAAATACAAACTTAGCTGGGCATAGTGGCACATGCCTGTAATCCCAGCTACTCAGAAGGCTAAGGGGTGAACACTTGAACCCGGGAGGCAGAGGTTGTGGTGAGACAAGATCGTGCCACTGCACTCCGGCCTGAGCAACAAGAGCAAAACTCCATCTCAAAAAAAAAAAAGTGGTCCTTCTCCAATCCACAGATTCCTGCAGAACCTTTGCTAGTGTATGTGACCTCATCTTCCAGCTGCAATGCTATCGCTCCAGCTACCATTTTATCTTCTTCTTTGGGGACTTTTTCAGATTTTCCTCTGCACTCACATGTGAGTCCTGAATGCTGCTGCCATCTTTTTGTATTTCTGTCATTCTTGGTTTTGACCCATTTTCATTGTTGTGCATGGATGGGTTAGATAGTTACTGAGTGACAGACATTAAACATTTTAAAAGATAATTTGAGAGTCTGGGTGATTTCTCTTCCTCCAGTGAATTAACTTTTGCTTTTGTCGAGTTATCAGGGTTAAGAAAAGTTTGCTTTAATCCAATCAGGAATTGAGATCATTTGAAACTCACTTTCAGTTCCTGCAAAGGGATAGTCTGTTTCTGATTTACCCTCACTCAAGGATGCAGCTTTTGAAGGTCTTAACTGGAAAGACAGGCCATACCTTGCTCCTTGATAAACTCTCAACTCCAAATTTCATTCCTCCATCTTCATAAAATGTAGAGAAGCTCTACTCAGCTTCTCATCCTTCCAATCACTGATTTCACATTTGAAATCTGCAGTTTCCTTGGGGTATAAAGCATCCCCAAATGCTGAACTCATTTTTGTTAGTTTCCCTCTTCTTTCAAGGCCTAGCTTAAAAATACTTGGTAGCTATCTGATATCTTCATATAGATGTTCTTTACTTAATATTTTATCCAAATTTTATAATCATTCACAAAAGGAAAGTTGGTTTTAAATAACCTAGTCAACCATTAACAGAAATGGAAATTCCCTGACCCACGATCTTTTTAATTTCATTTTTTAGTCCGCTATTTTTTTGGCTATTCTCTTACTTCTATACTATGTCACTTAAATTTTCAATCTTAAAAAAAAGAAATCACTAGCCTGACTATTGGTGTATTCACACTAGGCCTAAGCATCTTAGACTACACATATCAAAAATGCAATCTGAAAAAAAAAAAGAGAGAGAGATATAGGGAATCCGGCAAAAATATTTCAACACGTAGGACATTCAGAAGTGTTTGACATCTCCCCAAGTTATCTCTTTTTGTTTGTTTGTTTGTTTTACTTTCTTTCTTAGAAAACTTACTATTGTGGGAATTCTGAATGACCTATCTGTTACTAGGATTTGGTGCTCTAGGATAGTTGTGGTGGCTGACAGACACCAGAGCTACCAATTACTACCTCTGCTAGTGATTTGATACAACCCCAAAGGCAGACATTTTCAGTTGAACTACCTCACCATTTACAAAAAATTATAGCACTGGAATGAGTACTATGTTTCCCATTATGGTCAACAACTATTATTCAAGGGAAACAGAAAAACAGCCCTTGAAACATATTATATAAGTTTACCAGAAAGAAAACTTAACAAGTGGAAAAAAAGAGCAGAATGCACATGATACCTAGAGTGTTCTAATCCCACAGCATATAGTATCTGGCTGGGCAAAGCTAGATTTATTATGTAATATCCTAGGAAAAGAACCCTGTCTTTGTATCATGGTCAAGTAGCATAAGGGCAAAATAAACTCCAGGTGGACTATGTAATAATGGGAGGTTGCTGGTTGAAGAAATGGTTGAAAATAAAGAGGAGTCTCCAGAGCTCAAAGCAAAGATTAATTACAGCAACAACATAGCAGGTGTCATTAGGAGACTTTGTTCTTCTCACATTGAACAGGTTTGATCCTCCTGCCAAGCCAAGTTTATATAAAGCCAAGAAAGAAACAGAAGAAATCAAAAGGTTAATCTCCAGGGCAATCCAGGAGAAAAAGGTTTCTCTTTCTCAGAGTTTTAGCCCTAGTTGTACTATTATGTACGTTATTTGAACTTAATAGACATTTGGCTTCCATGGGTCTCAATGTACTCATCAGTACCCTTGGTGATGATGAAAGATGTGAAACTTGATAAATTTAATACCAGCTCTGATATTATGACAGTATTTTTTAATTTCCCAAAATTCTCCATAAAGTGGCCCAAGATTTTTATGACACAACTTACTCTCATGCAGTAATCCACTTAGATCAGTGGATCTCAGCCCTGAGAACCTAAAAAGCCTTTTTTAAAAAAATTATATCAAGCATATATAAGTACTCAGAATAGTACACTAGCCCTCATGTAACTATCACCTGACTTCAATAATTATCAATATTTGGCCATTCTGTTTTAACCTATATCTTCAGTACTCCACTCTCCTCCCACTCTGTTATCATTCTTTTTAACAGTTTTTTAGGTATAATTTACATGTATTGGAGCATAAAAATCTTAGCAGCATAATTCTGACAAACAGATACAACTATTTAACTCAATCCTTACCACATGACAGAATATTTCCACCTATCCAGAAAGTTCCTTATTTGGAACTGCTTTAAAATTTTATTAAAATGAAATCATATAATCTGCATTATTCTGTGTCCAGCTTTTTTGCTTAGCATAACATCTGTGGGATTTATTCACGTATTTGTTTTCTGTCGCTGTGAAACTTACCAGCTTCTGAAATTTAGCAGCTTGTAATGCAAGTTTATTTTTTTGTAGTTCTATAGGTCAGAAGTCTAAGCACAGAATGGCTGGATTCTCTGCTTGGCCTACGACTGGCAGAAATCAAGGTGTCAGCAGAGGCTGCAAGTTCTCATCTGGGCTCAAGGTCGTTATCTAAGTTCACTAATTGTCAGAATTCAGGGGTTGTGGAGGCGTGGGGAAGGTAATTATACATCTGAGGTTCTTTTTTTTTTTTTTCTGCTAGGTCTTAGCCTAAGACCCTGATCAGCTCCTACAGATCATCTGCAGTGTCTTGCCACATGGCCCCAGAGGCAGTTTGCAATATGGTTGCTTACTTTCTTCCAAGTCAATCAGAGCACATCTCTGAATTCCTCTCTCTCTCTTTTTTTTTTTTTTTTCTGTTGCTCAGGCTGGAGTGCAGTGGTGAGAATCTTGGCCCACTGCAACCTCTGCCTCCTGGGTTCAAGCGATTCTCCTGTCTCAACCTCCTGAGTAGTTGGGATTACAGGCTCCCAAAACCACACCCAGCTAACTTTTGTTTTTTTTTTTTTTTTTTTTTTTTTACCATGTTGACCAGGATGGTCTCGATCTCTTGACCTCGTGATCCACCCACCTCGGCATCCCAAAGTGCTGGGATTACAGGCTTGAGCCACCGCGCCCGGCTAACTTTTGTATTTTTAGTAGAAACTGGATTTCACCACGTTGGTCAGGCTGGCCTCAAACTCCTGACCTCAGGTAATGTGCCCCCCTCAGCCTCCCAAAGTGCTGGGATTACAGGCATGAGCCACTGTGCCCAGCCCCAGCTCATCTTGTAAATGATGAGCTTACATTTACTTAAGTAATGTAAGTAATTAAGTCAGAGCTACCCATAATAATCTCTCTTTTGTCATTTAATGTAACATGATCACATGAATGATATGATTAATTTTGTGTGTCACCTTGACTGAGCTGTATCTAAGAAGGTGTTTTAAGCTTACACTAAATTTTCAAGAAAGTGGTTAATGTTTTTCAATTTTTTTTAGGTAATTTGCTCCAAGTAAGCATTCAAACTCCATACCTGTAAAGGTTTTCTTACAAAGTACTATTTAGTTAAAAAGGTAAATGATGCAGGAAGCATGATAAGAAGAAACTACCACGTTTTAAAATCCCTTGCCTTGAGCCTGGAAAGCTTAAGAATATGGGGGAGGTGTAGGAAGTGTTTATATCTCTCAAAACATAGCTACAGCTGTTTTGAATCATAGGAGAGATTTTAAAAATGTTCTTAAAACTGAGCTGAGAATACCTAAAGAGAGGTTCCCTACACATTGAAAGGGGCATCTACCTTCTTCAAAACATAGTTTTCTAAGTTATTATATAATTTGGGTTTGTTTCAATGTGACTGATTTAATGTTTTAATGGCAAAAGATAAGACTCTTTCTGCCTTTGAAAAATCCAAAATCCTCCATCATCTCAGCAGCTGTGTATGATTAAGAATGTAAATAGACTCAAGAGACTGATTCCATCTCCAGGTTCTCTGTTCATGAATCACCGACCCAGAGACATAATTTTAATGGAAATAGAATTTCTTTCTAAAGCAACAAATAAATCAACTTGCAGGAATACTGCCGCAAGACAACTCCTCTTTACCAGCTCTGTTGTACTGAACAAAACTAGGCTCCATTTTCTTTAAGATATTTATAACAGCTGACCTGTAGTCAGGAAATGAGAATTTCTCTGTTTTTCATTTTCAGGGAAAATAAAAATATTAAGGTTGCCTCTCCAGTAATAGCAACTTAAACTTCAGGCCTTGTTATGGCAAGTGAAAAATCTTTTACTGAGGATGCAATATTTTTTATGGTGAAAGTAGACCACATTACTTCAGGAGGTTCAAACAAAGATTGAATTGACTGGCTCTGTTTACCTGGCCATCCTTGACCTGTGTTTGATTTAGAGATCAAGATGAAATCCCCTCTAATCTGGGGTTGTAAAGAAACTGTGATATATTATTTAGCCAACTGTTTACTGCAAAGGACCCACTGCAAGTAAGTGAAGAATAATGCTAAATGAATACAAAACTCAAGTAGAAACAATAAGTTATCTGAAATCAGGGGCTCTAGGTGAAACTGAAGCTAAAGGCAAATTAATTCAGTCTCACAGACATTACTGTAATGTCCATTGTATATAAACCATAGTGCCTGGCCATACACTCAGTTTTGATTTTTGCCTTTCAGATGGTGTGATGTGGAGAGAAAATACATACATGGTGTAAATATATAAATAAGAGTTGCCATACTATATTCAAATTAGTCTCAAAAAAATCTGTGACTATTAATTTGTAATACTGGTCTGAAGACCCTAGGATATGAAGCATGAAAAGGAAAGCAACTCAGAGAATAAAATTCAGTGGCCATGGTGATTATTAATAGTCATGCTTTAGATTGGAATTTAATAAATATTAAAATAACAGATTATATGTACTAATGTATCTTTTTACCATCACCTTTACTTTATATCATCTTTCTAAATACTGGATAAAACCCATACAGGACACAATCACCATCGTTACTATTCTGTTGGTCTCAAGTAGAACAGTGCCTGGTAGTGATGAAACGCACTTCATTTAATATGAACACAATCAGTTAACCACATTATGTTGAGTTACTCAGATATATTTGTGAGTCTGTCAAATGTTTTGATATAATGAACTGAATTATTAATTCAACTGGTCCTCTTGACTTTGGTTGCAGAAATCCAGCCTGGAAACAAGCAAAATGGAATAGCAGGGTGTCCACAATCTTATTGTATAATTTGTGTGACTATAGCTATTTACCTGAAAATGTACCCATTCATTCCCTTATTTGAAGTTTTATTTACAAATTTTCCACTCTGCATTTATTCTTCTTTAGAGATATACTTTCTTCTCTTTTCTCTGAAAGTCACTGCTATGATTTTGTTTCAACAGAAAATTACAGTCACAAAATGACACAGGATAGATTCTGCTCACAGAATTCTAGAAAAAGCCTGACATTTTATAGATTTATATAAACTACTCTTTTCTTTTTTAAGAGATAGAATCTAGATCTGATACCCAGAGATGAAGTACAATGGCATGATCATAGCTCATTACAGCCTTAAATTCTTGAGTACAAGCAATCCTCCCACCTCCGCCTCCTGAGTAGCTGTGACTACAGGCACCAGACACCTCACCCAGCTTAAATCCACTCTTAATGCTAAGGCACATGCATTAAAGTGCAGAAATGCAAGTCTCATTGTTCAATTAGCATTATCTATAGTAGTTTGTATGGAATTAATGAAATAAAAAAATTATTGTTAGTTTGTCATTAATACTTTCTGTGAGAAGTCTTTGAGATTTAGATTTCTACTTTGGGAGACAAGATGGGAAAACTTCAATAATTGCACAAATTCAGAATAAAACTACCACTTAATTTCTTAAAAACTGTTCACTTAATTCTAAAAATGGAATTATTTTAATGGAAAAATTAAAATATAAGCTTTATAATACCTTTTTATAATATTGAATTTATTTGTTACAAATTAACCAATTATTTTTAAGTGGCTTTCCTAATGAAATTACTGAAGCTTTCTTTACTGTTTATATATGAAATCACTCAAGCAGCCAAGAAAACATAAACAATGTCATAATGGTTTTCCACCCACACCCAAACCACAGTTTGATGGAAACTTTAAAATGGAAAGTAGAGCACTTAGAATCTGTTTGCTTTAAAATTATAATTCAGGCTGAAAAAATAAAGAGAAAGCTCAATGTCATGCAGTAAATGGAAGAGAGCAATATGAAGGTATTCTCTTAACTTAGAAGTATGTTGTATTCTGTACGTAAAATATTACAGGTCACACTTTCAATCAGAAGTAGAGGAATTTAACTTATTTTTATAAGATAGGAAAAAAGAGAGCTACTGAATCATTTTCCCCAATGATACTGAAAGCTAGATAAAATAACATGGAATTTTTTTAACATAAGTTTCTACATACACACTTTGAAATTTGTTTCACTTTCAGAGGAAACTACTGCCTAATTAAATTACTTCCATTATATTTAATATATACTAGAGATATCATTTAGTGATCAAACTTGGCCATTAACAAAAGACAAATTATGCCATGTAATCCCAGAACTTTCAGAGGCCAAGGTGAGAGGACTGCTTAAGGACAGGAGTTCAAGACCAACCTGGGCAACAGTGTGAAAAAAAAAAAAAATTAGTCGGGCATGGTGGTACATACCTATAGTCCTAGCTGCTTGGGAGTCCAAGGCAGGAGAATTGCTTGAGCCCAGGAGTTCAAGGCTGCAATGAGCTGTGATCACTCCACTGCACACTAGCCTGGTCGACAGAGTGACAGTCTCTTAAAAAAAACAAAAAGAGAAAGAAAGGCCAGGTCATTATCAAATAATCACTAATATAGTATTATAATCATATATCTGCCACATTTTTCAGTAATGCTTTGTTTTTTAATCTAGAAGTTAAATATATGCACTGAGTGATTTGATATAAAGACAAATTCAAGAAGGCTTTTTTATGTTTAAATAACAAAGCGAAAATTATGTGAATATACATGGAATTGCCTAAATTTTTAGTGAATTGATGTATTTTATAAATGCAATTAGAAGGTAACTCATTAACATTATGAATAACTAAATTATACAGTTTATTATATAGTCATGTATTATCCTCGAAGTAATATGTCAAAGTACTTTAAAATTATAATTATTAACTTTTAATTAAAGAACATTTTGCATTTATATTTCCAACTCTTTAAGCATGACTAAATCTGGCCTCATCCTTTCTTTCTATTCTCATCACCTAATTACTCCCTCCATGTGTCTGTAAGAAAACTGTATCAGAGTTGTTTTATGTTTCACAAACCCATCATACTAGTACTCATTTCATTCTGCTACCTGGAAAATATCTTCCCCTTTACTGCCTAGAGAACTTCTCCATCTTTAAATGACGATTTTAATAATATTGATGCCCAACTCCAGTATCACCTTCTCTGTGAAGTTTTCTTTATTTTCTCAGAAGTATAGATTGGCTATATTTCTGTGCTGACAGATTTTTTTCTTTGCCAGTATAATAAATTATGGTTTGATGTCTATGTGCTTTAAGCCTAAGTTACTATGAATGTTCCTTAAGACTGGGAACTGTTTCAATCATCTTTTTAAAAATACCTGAGATAGAATTTCAACAAATATCTTTTAAAATTGAAAGGGGATGGCAGAGCAAGGAAGAAAAGAAAAATAAGAAAGTAGTTAGATATTCATTCTAATAACGCCACCTTTTTTTTTTTTTTTGGAAAATTATTGGAAGCACAAATCATCACATGGTTGGAAACCTATGAACTATCACCAACATAATTCAGATGTTGGTAGGCTTTCAAATTATTTCACGTGTCAACACAGCATTTTAATATTTGGAACTACAGCAGTGAGAAGTTATACAGGTGTTGAATCAACATCTGGCTATCACTACAAGTCTGGGAAAATAGAGGTTCTGAGTTATTACTCAAATGATAATATTAATAACATCTTGTTTGATTTCTTTAAAAAACATACTATTAGGATGAACAGCTTTCTAATTAAAGAATAGTTAAACAAAACTTGGCGTTTATGGGAAAGAAAATCATACTGTTATTAAGAAAAGAGTTTTAAGTACTATCTAACATTTACTTCAAGCAATAGTTTCCCAGGAATGATTTGCTACATACTAATGGGGTCAAAGACACTAGACAGTTTTCCAGAGGCCCTTTTCTATTCAAAGGTGCTTTCAAAATAGTGGGAGTGGAAAAAGAAGCTATTGAACTGTTTCTTCACACACCAAATGCCTTCTCGGAGTACTAACATCTGTTTCAGTTTACATACTTTGAGTATGACTTTACACATGGAAATTAAACTTAGGCATCATGCCTAAGAAGAGGCCTGTCTGCAAAAGAACAACGTGTACCAGCTGGAATTTGTATAGGTCCACATTCTGCACAGCACAATATCCTGTGAGCCACCAAGACTCCAGTCTCAAAATCCAAATGTCACAAAGCATCATCCTAATGTTTATGAAATGTTTATAGTAGAGAGGGAAAAGACAGTGAGGAAGAGGAATGTGATTGAGAAACAATATGGAGGAGTTCTAGAATTTAAGATTCAAGAGATACTTCTGTACATAAAGACCATTAAAATCCAAAGATGTTTTTGCATTTATTTATATTATGAAATTCTCAGTCTATAACATTCCACTAAGTTTATTTATTAGTTAGGCATTTACGATAGTTTTCAATTCACTAACAGGGTAATTATAATCTCTGGTTGACAAGCATAATGCAAATCTGCAAAAATAATGATGCACATTTGCTGCCACCATGTGGTATATCTGTATTTTTGCAGTTGCAGCCTCAGTTTCTAAAAAATAATTTCACTTAGTTCTGAAGCCATCAACATCAGCTCAGACCTCTGGTACGAAAATACCATTAAAATCTTGAAGAATACAAGATCTTCTCCAATGTCATTTACATATCAATGAATCACCAATCAATTGATAGCAAACAGGAGCTAACGATGCAGGAAGCATTGTATTACATTACCTAGAAAAACAATACATTGTCTTGTGCCCAAAGAGCACACATCTCTTAACATCAAAACAGAAAAATCAAGCACTAATATGCAATAACTCAAGAGTTATTGTGTAATTGGATGGCAGTGAGTGATAAAGAAAACTTCAAGTTCTCTAAGTGGAAAGTAGAAAGGTGCCCGAAACTCTTCATGGAAGAGAATGGAAAAGCTGTATGGCTGTTAGAAAGGAGTTTGATAGACAGTATGAAAGCAAGAGAGCATTTTAGGTAGAGGTAATATTAAGTAAAAGTCCAGATCTAGAATCTTTAATGAATGTTCAGAGAATCATTTTTATGTGAAGTTTATGAAGTCAAGACAAAGAAAATATATTAGAAAGATAGGTCAGGTCAATTTATGACAAGCCTTTATTGCCAGACCAAGAAGTCTGGATTTTAGCGTATAGGTCATGGTAAGCTATTGATTCAACATAAAAATTTTTTCCCATTGTAGATATAATTCCTCTGCCACATGAACATCTATGAATGTATGTAAAAATAACTTATTTCTCAAACAGAGAATACTCTAGCAGCTAGGATCCTCTAATCACTCACACCAAGTAAGTAATTTAAGGTTATAAGATCCTTGAAATCAAAGTCAACCAATGAATCACTGCCAAATCTCCAGGGAAGAAAATTAAATAAGTATTAAAAAGGATTATGATTGGGCCCAAGGAGATGTGAGACCTTCCTAATAGCCCACTGAGGTCTTCTGTTCTGAGAAGATAGATGTGCATTGCAGGGAAGAAGAAGAATTTTAACAAGAAAAAGAAAAGAAATTTAGCCTCATGGGAACCTTTGACAGCAGAGTATAACGTAATTTGTGTTAGGGAGGGGCAGGTTTCAGTAAAAAGCAATTAAGGGCCAGGACAGATACGAAGTAAGACTCAGATGTCCAGGTAAAAGTAACAATCCCAGCATTGAGTCCACTGATGAAAGACTCAAAAAAAAAAAAAAAAAAAAAAAAAAAAAAAA